>NC_059201.1:47573124-47873124 GCF_020615455.1 Coregonus clupeaformis
GTATTACATGGATTTATTAGACTTTTCTAAATGTAGATGTTCCAAAGGTCTGCATCAGTGGCTTGTAGGCTATGTGTGGAAGCCAGGAGATGCTAAATGTGTTTATGTTAATGAACAGTCAATTACCGTGAGGCCAGCAGTTATTTGCTTGACAATCACCGGCTGACGAAATTGCGTGACCGCCACAGCCCTAGGGATGACCTTAATGTATGTCAAGTAGAGACACTATGGGCTCAAGTACATCTGCCTCACCAGGCACCCATATTGATAGGATGTGTGTACAGATCTCTTAGCTCAAAGGTGTCTTATCTGGATGACATATGCACTGGGTTTGACCATGCCACACATAGCAACAGAGATATATATTTATCTTGGGTGATTTTAATATAAATTGGAAGGATCAGAATAATTCAAATATAACTAAATGATTGAGATATGCTGAGAGCTGTGGTTTGAAACAAATGGTTAATGACACTACTAGATCATCAACCAAGTTGTCACCGTTCAGACACATGCATTGATCTGATATTCTGTAATATACCATTGCAATGCTTAAAGGCCAGATCAATGCCAGTGGGCTGGACAGACTATAATATTGTGACCATAACCATGAACACCATGGTTCCAAAGAAACCCCCAAGGATTGTGGTCAAGAGAAAATCTTTTATTTTATTTTTTATCATGAGCAATTTCAAAAGGATTTGGCTGCTGTACCCTGGGAGCTGATTTATCTAGATGATTTAAATCAAGCTACAGAATGTTTTATTGATTTGCTCACTTGGGTAATGGACCATCATGCCCCAGTAAGAAAGTGTACAGTTGGGGCTCGTCCAATATGGCAAAAGTCTGAAAAGCCAAATCTAAACTAGAAATTGATGAACAGAATTATAGAGCACTATGTAATTATGCAGTTAAATTAAATCGTAAGAAGAAAACATTATTTTACGAAAATGCTTTTATTGATTTGTAAAAATGATTTTTTTAAAGGTATGGAATACAGTTAAGGGCTTGGTACATCTATCTCATCATGCCCATCTAGTGTGGAGGTTGACATGAGAACAATAACAAAACCAGCTGATATTTCCAATCATTTTGCAGATTTTTTTTGCAAAGAAAACAAATTTACTGAGAGATAATGTAAAGACCCATTCTTCCAAACAAGCTATTGTCCAATGGATTGATGATCCTATTATGAGTAAACAAACCTGCTCTTTTAGTCTACCATTGGTGTCAGTAGAGGTGGTGTTAAACCTATTGAAGTCAATACCCAATGGTAAATCTATAGGTTATGATCTTATGGACAATTTTTTACTTCGCTGTGCTGCTCCCCAGATTGCATCTCCACTGAAATACATACCACTACCACTGCATTGGTTGACATGACTGAACAGTGGCTCAATGCTATGGATAATGGCAGGTTTGTGGGTGTACTATTTTTAGATTTCAGCGCAGCATTTGATTTAGTGGATCATGAAATAATTTTGACAAAATTATTGCACTATGGGTTTAAGGAGGCAGCATTGAATTGGGTACAGTCATATCTAACTGACAGGAAACAGTCCACCTATATCAATGGGTCGTTTTCTTCCCCTCATGCTTTGGTGTGTAGAATACCGCAGGGCAGCTGTCTTGGTCCACTTCTTATTCAGTATTCAGTTGGTACGAGACAGACATTCAGTCAATACTAGGAATAGATTGTCCACCATCTGTGTTATCCCGGCAGAAAAGAGAAATGGGCAAAATAACATTTCGATTCAGAGCAATGAAGAAATTGAATAATTTATCTTTAAATATACTAAATTGGAAGGTTGTGCAGGACTATGGTAGATGAAGGAACCAATCTATCTTTTCAGACTGTCAGAGTATTTATCTGGTCAATATATCAGTGTATTATGTCTGTTGTTTGTAACAGTGTGTTATATGTGAACATGTGATTGTATTATAAATTGTATTTTAATGTGTAAGGACTCTTGGAAGATTAGTCCAAATGAGGACTAAAAGAGATCTTATTAAAATAAAATAAAACACACACATACACATACATACACTCACACACACCACATGCACTCACACACACACACACACACACACCGTTTCTCCATGTTTATTAGTGTGGTGTTGTGTAGCTTGGATCTACAGGTACACACACTCACTCTGTGTCTCTGTCTCAGATTGTCATTGTCCAGTTTGGAGGAAAGCCCTTCTCCTGCACGGCTCTGAGCATCGACCAGTGGCTCTGGTGTGTCTTCATCGGAGTGGGAGAGCTGCTCTGGGGACAGGTAAGAGACACAAACAATCTCTGTGTGTGTGCGTGAGGCAGCTTGTACAGTAGGTGCCAGGGAACAGTTGCTACGCTGAGACGGGTTCTGGAACACAAAGCAGTTACTTTCCATGGTTACCATCACAACCGTCACCGTGGTAATAAGCGCTGGCGCACATGAAAGCAGCATGGCCCAGATTTGCCCACACCCCAGAGGACGAGAACCCAGCACAATTTTCCCTCTGCGACTATACACACACACACACATGTTCAAAGACACTCACACACACTTCTCCATCTGCATGAACTCGCACACACACACACACACGTTCAAAGACGCGCTTATCACTTCGCACCTACACACTCACACACACATAAACACAAAATTCTACACTTGCCTACACACACACATACTCATACATACAGAGAAAGAGATCTCATACTGTCTATAGACAGGAGCCTGTACCCTCAAAGACAAGCTTCCCCACACAGACAGTTGTCTGAATTCAACTAGGAGGCGGAGAGAGAGATCGCTCTGTAAAACCAGGTAGAACAAGCTAGCTAGCGTCAGTCTCCCTGTATCCACCTATAATATTACATCTATGATGATGCCCTCCAGTGTGTGTGCATATGTGCGTGCACATACATTTTTGTGTTTGTCTGTGTGTGGGAGTCTTTGAAAGCATAATCATTCAGAGGTGACTAAATGAATTTGAGTCATCATGACTTGTTACATAAGTGTACCGTGTTTGAAATGCAGACAAGAGAACATAACACAGCACCACATTACCTTAGTATCTATACCTCCACCCCAAGGAATGATACAGCAAGAACGTTTGACATCCTTCTACTGACACTGCAGTTTGTTTTAGGCTGCATCCCAAATGGCACCCTATTCCCTATGTCAGGGATCATCCACTAGATTAAACAGAGGGCCGATTTTTTTCTTGAGCGGATGGTCGGGGGGCCGGAAAATAATTGTAAAAAATGTGTAGAATGTAAATTAAGCGCAAGAAGCCCACACAGATATATTGTTTGACTAAAACATAATAATTTCAAATTGCTAACATTTGTATATGATCATGTATCTCTCTATTATGCGTGGGAATAATTGGGAACAGATTTCTTAAATTAAAATCACCTGGAGCTGATTTCCTGGTATTTTTACAGTCTTTTATGTCCAACAATAAAAAAAGTTTTTAAAAACTACCAATTTTTATTTATTTATTTTTGCTCATAAAACTTCGGCGGCCAAATAAAACCACCCGCTGCCAGTTGGGGAACCCTACCCTATGTAATGCACTAGGGAATAGAGTACCATTTGGGATGTAGCCTCAGTCAGTTGGGTTCAGTCCAGGGGCATGATGGTGAGTCGTCTCTCTGCTTAACCAACCCATGTCTTAGAAACATTCACATGAGGACAAACTGTCTGGCAACCACTTAATTAAATAGAACCATTCAATATAAATAGTAGTTGAAATGTATCTCTATGCTGACAACACCATAGAATTATAGTAATTTAATAAGTACTCTGTGGACAACCCTCTCTTCAGTCATGGGCCAGAGAAATGACCTTGCTTGCACTTAAGTGGTGTTATCACTGGGAGAACTAGAGGGCATGCTTTAAATTAATCAATTTCAGACCATTAATTTAATTATGAGTTACTGAACCGATATACACTGAGTATACAAAACATTAGGAATACACCTGTTAAATACACTTCAATCAGTGTAGATGAAGGGGAGGAGACAGGTTAAAAAATGATTTTTAAGCCTTGAGACAATTGAGACATGGATTGTGTATGTGTGCCATTCAGAGGGTGAATGGGCAAGACAACATATTTAAGTCCTTTAAACGGGGTATGGTAGTACGTGCCAGGCACAAAGGTTTGAGCGTGTCAAGAACTGCAACGCTGCTGGGTTTTTCACGCTCAACCGTTTCCTGTGTGTATCTGACACACCAGTGACATTCTGGACTCTGATATTAATATTGAGGGTTATCATATGTTCAGAGCTGACAGACAGGGTAGAGGTGGTGGAGTGGCCATTTTTATAAAAAAAACATATTTGTCTCTTTACTGAAATCTATTTCCCTTGCCCAAAAATTGAAGCTACTATCTTTAAGCTTTTGTCTGGGGAAAAATGTATCCATAACTGTTATAGGAGTCTACCGTCCTCCCTCGGCATTCGAGGAGTTAACTAGTTTGTTACGAAATCAGAAGTTATTATCCTGGGTGACCTGAATTATGATTGGGAAATGCAGGCTTCAGACAATCTAAAAAAACATGTGTAATGATCTAAACCTAACCCAGCTGGTGACTAAGCCTACACGGTCCAACCCAAAAGCTCCTTCAAAGTCAACTCTGATTGATCTTATCTTAACGAATACACCAGAGAAATATGTTTCTACTGGTGTCTTCGCCCAAGACATTAGTGAGCATTAACAGTTGTTTGTGTTAGAGATGTGAGAATATAGAAATCTAAACCTTGTGTCATCACAAAGAGGAACTTTAAAAACTTCAGCTTTCTTACACAGTCTTTATTTTAGTGACCTTGATTGTTTTTTCCAGCTGAATTCTGGAAAACTGTCAAATCCCTGAAGGGTTCTACTTCCTCCTCTCTGCCACAACAAATTAATTCAGACACTGGCCTCCTTACGGAAAAAATGCCATCATTGATGCATTTAATCACCATTTTATTTCAGCGGGCTATCTCTTTGAAATAACTTCTAAGCCTATTCACAATGATATTGGGTTGGATGCTGATAGGGGAAACTTGCTGAATGATCAGAGAAATTATAGTCAAAGCTTTTCTTTTAGGCTATTTACAGAAAAATAAGTCCTGGATGCTTTGCTAGCAATAGACAACAAGAATTCCACAGGGGGCGACCAATTGGATCCTGGTCTGCTTAAGTGTAAAGCGCCCATCATTGTTGGCTCAATGACCCACATTTTTTTATTTAACATTGTTATCAGGAAATATTCCAAAAGTATGGAAATCAGCTCTTGTGCTGCCACTCCATAAGGGCAGGGATAGTAGTGATCTTAATAATTATCGCCCCATTTCAAGGCCTCCTTGTCTAGCTAAGATTCTTGAATCCTTGGTAAATGTACAACTTTGCTCTTTTTTATCTGAGAAATGAATTTAGAATGTAAACCAATTAGGGTTTAGGCCTGGGCATAGCACTATTACAGCAACCACTTCAGTTGTTAATGATCTTGGCAATGCTTTAGACACTAAAATGAAATGTGCTGCTTTGTTTGTGGACCTGTCAAAAGCTTTTGATACTGTTGCTCATGCTATTTTATTGACTAAGTTGTCCTCGATAGGCCTGAGCGCTGATGCCTGTTAATCTTTTCATGATTATCTTTGTGACAGAACTCAGGCCATCGTGATTGATGGTGTTGTCTGAATTTCTTGAAGTGCATAAAGGTGTACCACAGGGGTTGATTTTAGGACCTATTCTCTTCACTATTTATATAAACACCATTTGTCAATCTGTTTAAAATGGTAAACTTCATCTATATGCAGATTATACTATTATGTATGCTATTGCCCCGACTGTTGATCTGGCAGTGTCAAACTACAGTCAGATGTTATAGCTATGCAGGAATCCCTTGCTGATTTAAAACGTGTGCTTAATGCGACCAAAAACTAAATTCATGTGGTTTTAAAACTCTCGTAAGAATTTATCAGATGAATTACATGTTCACTCATTAGATGGTTCTCCAATTGAACGTGTTCCCGCATATAAATACTTAGGCATTTGGATTGATATGGATTTGACATTTAACAAACATATGGATGAGCTGGTTAAGAAGCTAAGATTTTAAGTTGGCTTTTTCTACAAAAACAGATGGTACCTTTCTCTAAGCAGTAGGAAACAGATTATTCAGTCAACCTTTTTATCTATTCTTGATTATGGTGATACCATAGTGCCCTTCATTTTGTTACAGGTGACATTTTTGATACTCATCACTGTATCATGCATGGTTCAGTGTTGCTTGCCTCGAAGCAAGCGTAGAAGGAATTTAGCTTGTCTGGTAGGCCAGCGTAACTGAGCAGCTGGGTTTCCCTTTGTAATCCGTGATAGCCCTGCCCCATCCGATGAGCATCAGAGCCGGTGTAGTAGGATTCTATCTGAGTCCTGTGTTGACACTTTGCATGTTGGATGGCTCGTCGGAGGTCATAGTGGGATTTTTTATAAGCGTCCAGATTAGTGTTCCGCTCCTTGAAAGTGGCAGCTCTAGCCTTTAGCTCAGTGCGGATGCTTCCTGTAATCCATGGCTTCTGGTTGGGATATGTACGTACGGTCACTGTGTGGACGACATTGTCGATGAACTTATTAATGAAGCCGGTGACTGATGTGGTAAACTCCTCAATGCCATCGGATGAATCCCGGAACATATTGTACTCTTTGCAAGCGAAACAGTCCTGTAGCTTAGCATCCGCTTCATCAGACCACTTCCATATTGGGCGTGTCACTGGTACTTCCTGTTTGAGTTTTTGCTTGTAAGCTGGAATCAGGAGGATATTGTTATGGTCAGATTTGCCAAATGGAGGGCGAGGGAGAGCTTTGTATGCATTTCTGTGTGTGGAGTAAAGGTGATCAAGAGTTTTTTTCGCCTCTAGTTGCACAGGTGACATGCTGGCAGATATTAGGTGAGACTTATTTCAGTTTCCCTGCAATAAAATCAGCGGCTACTATGAGCGCTGCCTCTGGATGAGCATTTGTAGAACCGTGTTTGTAGAACTCAATTTAATCTTGTCTTTACTAATAGGTCAAATTAGTTTCGATTTAGAATGGCCCATTATCAAATGGGCAGGGGCAGGGGAAAAAAGGCATGTCATCCGTATGCACTCCAATAGCGAATGGAGGCCACTTTCCCGCTGGTTCATTTTTCACTCATGTTGGGTAGGCTATTCCGGTTATTTCACTCCATGCATCAACCACTGTTTGAGGAGCATGCAGCCTCTCACCGGCAGTAGGTGATATTCCGCCCAAACTCTGTATGCCATGGGCTCTCCAACCCTGTTCCTGCAGCTACCCAGTGCTTAATTTGGGAAACCGAGTGAAATCTGTCCGGGAACATCAATAGTAACATGTTTTCACAACTTAACATTAAACTGTTGATAGCCCCTCTTTCTGCGCTCTTGAGAAAGGAATGAAGGAGAGAGGGGAGGAGATGGAAAGACACGGTGCTGAGATATTCTGTAGCTAAAGGTAATGTGTCAGCCTATTAACTATGAAAATATAAAAATGCCCTATTACTAGGCTATTCAAAATCAAATACAAATGCACTGTAGGCCTAATTTTAGGCTAACTCTAAATTTGTTTAATTTAGGCTACCAATTATGAACCAAAGAGATTATTATTATTTATTTTTATGTTTTTCTGCCTTGCTTAATATGTTTAGGCTATGTATTGTATAACATCACAATCATTATTTTAATTCAGGTTTTCTTTCCTACTTAGGCTCATATATAGGCCTATGCTTATGCATAAGCTCTAATATGCATATGGAGTTTTGAATTAATCATCACATTAGAAAGCCCTGTCCATGGCGTTGTGTTAGGCTTTGAAACAACATTCAAAACGACCATGTTTTCCACTCAGTTTCAACATGTTGTAGAATTTCTTTCTTCAAATTGATCTATCACAGTGAGGTGAGTTTTTTTTTTAAGCACATATTGTTTTGATGATAAGTATTTGATGTGATTTTCGATTGCATTTTCATTCATGTCAGAGTGGTTAGAGGGACAGTAGAGCCCTGAGTGCCAGGCCATTAGTGACCTGATGATTGTTAGCAAATTGGATACTACTAACATGTGTCCAGAGTGCATAAGGGGAGATTAACGTGACTCAACGGTCACGTGGAATTTTACTGCGGTCATGACTCATGACTGCCAGTGTGGCGGTAATATGGTCACCGCAACAGCCATAGGAGGTGAGAGGTTTTGGAGGCATGATCTGTGTGCATCTGAAACTTTCTCACTCATCATTATTCATACATGATTATCCATTCATGTAGAAGTGTTCAGAAACATATTATATTATTATCTACAATAAAGGTGACCCCCCCCCCCATACATAGGGGAGTGCCTTCAGAAAGTATTCACACCCCTTGACTTTTTCCACATTTGGTTGTGTTACAAAGTGGGATTAAAATAGATTTAATTGTCATTTTTGGTCAACGATTTACACAAAATACTGTCAAAGTGGAAGGAAATTATAAATATTTGTTTAAATAAATGGAAAATAAAATACTAATATATCTCGATTAGATAAGTATTCAATCTCCTGAGGCAATGTATGTTAGAATCACCTTTGGCAGTGATTACAGCTGTGAGGCTTTCTGGTTAAGTCTCTAACAGCTTTGCACACCTGGATTGTACAATATTTGCCCATTATTCTTTAAAAAATGTGTCAAGCTCTGTCAAGTTGGTTGTTGATCATTGCTAGACAGCCATTTTCAAGTCTTGCCATATATCTTCAAGCCAATTTAAGTCAAAACTGTAACTAGGCCACTCGGGAACATTCAACGTCATCTTGGTAAGAAACTCTAGTGTATATTTGACCTTGTGTTTTAGGTTATTGTCCTGCTGGAAGGTGAATTTGTCTCCCAGTATCTGTTGGAAAGCAGACTGAACCAGGTTTTCCTCTAGGATTTTGCCTGTGCTTAGCTCTATTCCGTTTCTTTTTATCCTCAAACTCCCTAGTCCTTGTCGATTACAAGCATACCCATGGTCCTCTGTAGCTCAATTGGTAGAGCATGGCGCTTGTAACGCCAGGGTAGTGGGTTCGATCCCTGGGACCACCCATACGTAAAAATGTATGCACACATGACTGTAAGTCGCTTTGGATAAAAGCGTCTGCTAAATGGCATATTATTATTATATTATAACATGATGCAGCCATCACTTTAAAAAAGAGTGGTACTCAGTGGTGTGTTGTTGGATTTGCCTCAAACATAACGCTTTGTATTCAGGACATAAAGTATATTTATTTTCCACATTTTTTGCAGTTTTACTTTAGTGCCTTATTACAAACAGGATGCATGTTTTGGAATATTTGTATTCTGTACAAGCTCCCTTCTTTTCACTGTCATTTATGTTAGTATTGTGGAATAACTACAATGTTGTTTAGCCATCCTCAGTAACCTCCTATCACAACTATTAAACTCTGTAACTGTTTTAAAATCACCATTGGCCTCATGGTGAAATCCTTCAGTGGTTTCCTTCCTCGCCGGCAACTGATTTAGGAAGGGTACCTGTATCTTTGTAGTGACTGGGTTTATTGATACACCATCCAAAGTGTAAAATTAATAACTGCACCATGCTCAAAGGGATATTCAATGTCTGTATGTTTTTTTATATACCCATCTACCAATAGGTGCCCTTTGCGAACCATAGGAAAACCTCCCTGGTATTTGTGGTTGAAACTGTGCGTGGAATTCACTGCTCGACTTAGGGACCTTACAGATCATTGTATGTGTGGGGTACAGAGATGGTGTAGTCATTTCAAAATAATGTTAAACACTAGTATTGGACACAGAGTGAGTCCATGCAACTTATTATGGGACTTATGGGACTTGTCCTGAAAATGTCAAGGTATGTGAATACTTTCTGAAGGCACTGTATGTGGCTCTGAATGTTAATGCGCCAAATTGACTGTTCTCATGTGCACTGCTCTCTCTCTTCCCAGCTGATCTCTACCTTTCCCCACGACAATCATACAGCATTATTACAGGGTATGTAACTACTCCTACTGTGCTGAGTGAGATATGTTTATTAAAACATTCTCTCTTCCTCTTTCCTCCAGCTGATCACAGCTATCCCCACACACCGCCTGAAGTTCCTAAAGGAGGCTGGCCACGGCACCCATAAGGAGGATGTCCCTGAAAACGAGATGAACGAGGGGGATGATGAGATCGACCATGCTGAGATGGAGCTCCGTAGGGGACAGGTCCTCTGGTTCAGGGGCCTCAACCGCATCCAGACTCAGGTACGCACTGGGGGTCCTCAACTACCATCACCTGCTTTCGCTTTAGCAGCCCCAGCGAGAGGAGAGGAGAAGAACATCTATAAGGGGTTGATAGGATTGGATACTCCTCTCCCTCTCTCCCCCCCTCCCCCCTCCCTCCCTTTCCCCCATCTCTCCCCTCGCCAGCATTCACAGGTAAAGACAAGAGCTACAGAAGATCTGCAATGCGATGAGAGGAAGGGATATACTTCCCCCTTGTCCTCCCTGTTGTTAGGAGCTTTAACCTGCTGTCTGTTCTCCAGGTGTAGTGGTCCTGTCAAACGGAAGAAGACGACAACATGGTTCTTCACCATGACTGTCTTGACAACTGTCGTGCTGGTATTATGTGGTTGTTTCAGCCTCCTTGTTTAAATTCAGTCATTCTAAGTTAGCCTGGGTACCAGTCTGTTTAGCTAGCATTTCACTCCTTGTACTCTGTGTAATGTGCCAAAGATTTTGCAATGACACAGAGTACAAGGAGTGGAATGTTAGCTGAACAGACTGGTACCCAGGCAAGTTCTAAGTCTCTCTGAAAGTTAAGAGTTTTTCTCTTGATAAGAGTTGTCTCTGAATAACTGGGTTGTAAATGTATTTTACTTTTGCCTCCTGTGAAGACAGACAGGTGTGTGTTTTCGTCTGAGGGAGACAGCCTGATTGCAACCTGACAATGGGACTGTGACACAGAGTCTGATGGCTGGGCTTTGATTTCCTGTCACAGTGTCACCTCTGTCTCTACTGTCTAACATGTCACCCCCTAGCTGGATAGCTCTCTAACTAAGTGATCCCTAAAATGGTGGATCGGGATCCAGATGGGTAATATCAGAAGGAGATCAGATACCAGGGGCTGAATGTATCAAGTGTTGCAGGGTAGTAACTGATCTAGGATCAGTTCTGCCTTTTCGATCACAATGAATAAGATTATATGGATAGAGGGGAGCTGATCCTGCATCAGCACTCCTACTCTGAGACGCTTTGTGAATATGGGCCCTGGGATGTAAGGTGTCAGTAGCTCTGGGCCCTCAGGGGTGGGGGAGTGGAAACCCTACCTGGTCACTTGTGACTCTGACACACTGGAGACCTGCCTGTAGCGATAGTCACTACCCACCAACACAACTAGACATATCTCTATATAATCTGATGGAGAGTTATAATGGATGACTCTCAGCCTCATACTAATACTGCTGTTGCTGCTACTGAGGCTTCTCTCTCTCTCTCTCTCTCTCTCTCTCTCTATTCAACTCTGTTTCACTGTCTTGGTGTACACAGCCTTAGGGTGTGTGATGGGAGATGGGGAGCAGAAACACACTTACTGCCTGTTGTGCACACACACACACACACACACACACACACACACACACACACACACACACCATCGGCTTGCTTATATTTAGAGACTGTATTCAAATAGAGCTTTTCACCAGGTCTCCAATTGCTTTATGTAGTGGGACACACACACACACCCTTTAACTGCTGGGGGATTCCACAGGGTCTCCTTCGCTGTGGGTGCATAGGAAGGAGTGTTTTGTAGCTCTATCCCACACACATATACACGCCAGAGGTGGTCACATACATAGAAACCCCACCCGCAGCGCACACACACTGCCTGCAGCACACACACTGGACCACCACTGCTAAATTGTCTGTGTGTGTATATATACATTACCAGTCAAAAGTTTGGACACACCTACTCATTCAAGGGTTTTTCTTTATTTTTAAAAAATTTTACATTGTAGAATAATAGTGAAGACATCAAAACTATGAAATAACACATATGGAATCATGTAGTAACCAAAAAACAAATCAAAATATACACTACCGTTCAAAAGTTTGGTCACTTAGACATTATTTTGTCCATTAAAATAACATCAAATTGATCAGAAATACAGTGTAGACATTGTTAATGTTGTAAATGGCTATTGTAGCTGGAAACGGCTGATTTTTTTAATGGAATATCTAAATAGATGTACAGAGGCCCATTATCAGCAACCATCAGTCCTGTGTTCCAATGGCACGTTGTGTTTGCTAATCCAAGTGTATCATTTTAAAAGGCTAATTGATCAGTAGAAAACCCTTTTGCAATTATTTTAGCACAGCTGAAAACTGTTGGGCTGATTTAAAGAAGCAATAAAACGGGCCTTCTTGAGACTAGTTGAGTATCTGCCGCATCAGCAATTGTGGGTTCGATTACAGAATCAAAATGGCCAGAAACAAATAACTTTCTTCTGAAACTCATCAGTCTATTCTTGTTCTGAGAAATGAAGGCTATTCCATGCGAGAAATTGCCAAGAAACTGAAGATCTCGTACAACGCTGTGTACTACTCCCTTCACAGAACAGCGCAAACTGGCTCTAACCAGATTAGAAAGAGGAGTGGGAGGCCCCGGTGCACAACTGAGCAAGAGGACAAATACATTAGTGTCTAGTTTGAGAAACAGATGCCTCACAGGTCCTCAACTGGCAGCTTCATTAAATAGTACCCGCAAAACACCAGTCTCAACGTCAACAGTGAAGAGGCGACTCCGGGATGCTTACCTTCTAGGCAGAGTTGCAAAGAAAAAGCCATATCTCAGACTGGCCAATAAAAAGAAAATATTAAGATGGGCAGTCTGAGATACAACTTTTTCTTTGCAACTCTGCCAAGAAGGTCAGCATCCCGGAGTCGCCTCTTTACTGTTGACGTTGAGACTAGTGTTTTGCGGGTACTATTTAATGAAGCTGCCAATAGCCTTCATTTCTCAGAACAAGAATAGACTGACAAGTTTCAGAAGAAAGTTATTTGTTTCTGGCCATTTTGAGCCTGTAATCGAACCCACAATTGCTGATGCTCCAGATACTCAACTAGTCTCAAGAAGGCCCGTTTTATTGCTTCTTTAATCAGCACAACAGTTTTCAGCTGTGCTAACATAATTGCAAAAGGGTTTTCTAATGATCAATTAGCCTTTTAAAATGATAAACTTGGATTAGCAAACACAACGTGCCATTGGAACACAGGACTGATGGTTGCTGATAATGGGCCTCTGTACGCCTATGTAGATATTCCATAAAAAATCAACCATTTCCAGCTACAATAGCCATTTACAACATTAACAATGTCTACACTGTATTTCTGATCAATTTGATGTTATTTTAATGGGCAAAACAATTGCTTTTCTTTCGAAAACAAGGACATTTCTAAGTCAACCCAAACTTTTGAACGGTAGTGTATACAGTTGAAGTTGGAAGTTTACATACACCTTAGCCAAATACATTTAAACTCAGTTTTTCACAATTACTGACATTTAATCCTAGTAAAAATTCCCTGTCTTAGGTCAGTTAGGATCACCATTTTATTTTAAGAATGTGAAATGTCAGAATATGTTAGAGAGGGATTTCTTTCAGCTTTTATTTATTTCATCACATTCCCAGTGGGTCAGAAGTTTACATACACTCAATTAGTATTTGGTAGCATTACCTTTAAATTGTTTAACTTGGGTCAAACGTTTCGGGTAACCTTCCACAAGCTTCCCACAATAAGTTGGGTGAATTTTGGCCCATTCCTCCTGACAGAGCTGGTGTAACTGAGTCAGGTTTGTAGGCCTCCTTGCTCGCAAACGCTTTTTCAGTTCTGCCACAAATGTTCTATATGTTTGAGGTCAGGGCTTTGTGATGGCCACTCCACTACTTTGACTTTGTTGTCCTTAAGCCATTTTGCCACAACTTTGGAAGTATGCTTGGGGTCATTGTCCATTTGGAAGACCCATTTGCGACCAAGCTTTAACTTCCTGACTGATGTCTTGAGATGTTGCTTCAATGTATCCACATACTTTTCCTTCCTCATGATGCCATCTATTTTGTGAAGTGCACCAGTCCTTCCTGCAGCAGAGCACCCCCACAGCATGATGCAGCCACCCCCGTGCTTCACGGTTGGGATGGTGTTCTCTGGCTTGTTCTCTGGCCCCCTTTTTCCTCCAAACATAACGATGGTCATTATGGCCAAACAGTTCTATTTTTGTTTCATCAGACCAGAGGACATTTCTCCAAAAAGTACAATCTTTGTCCCCATGTGCAGTTGCAAACCGTAGTCTGTCTTTTTTATGGCGGTTTTGGAGCAGTGGCTTCTTCCTTGCTGAGCAGCCTTTCAGGTTATGGCAATATAGGACTAGTTTTACTGTGGATATAGATACTTTTGTACCTGTTTCCTCCAGCATCTTCACAAGGTTCTTTGCTGTTGTTCTGGCATTGATTTGCACTTTTCGCACCAAAGTACGTTCATCTCTAGGAGACAGAACAAGTCTCCTTCCTGAGCGGTATGACGGCTGCGTGGTCCCATGGTGTTTATACTTGCGTACTATTGTTTGTACAGATGAACGTGGTACCTTCAGGCGTTTGGAATTTGCTCCCAAGGATGAACCAGACTTGTGGAGGTCTACAATTTTCATACTGAGGTCTTGGCTGATTTATTTTGATTTTCCCATGATGTCAAGCAAAGAGGCACTGAGTTTGAAGTTAGTCCTTGAAATACATCCACAGGTACATCTCCAATTGACTCAAATGATGTCAATTAGCCTATCAGAAGCTTCTAAAGCAATGACATCATTTTCTGGAATTTTCCAAGCTGTTTAAAGGCACAGTCAACTTAGTGTATGTAAACTTCTGACCCACTGGAATTGTGATACAGTGAATTATAAGTGAAATAATCTGTCTGTAAACAATAGTTGGAAAAATTACTTGTGCCATGCACAAAGTAGATGTCCTAACCGATTTGCCAAAACTATAGTTTGTTAACAAGAAATTTGTGGAGTGGTTGAAAAACGAGTTTTAATGACTCCAACCTAAGTGTATGTAAACCTCCGACTTCAACTGTATATATATGTATGTATGTATGTATGTATGTATGTATGTATATATATATATTTGTGTGTGTGTGTGTATATATATTACATTTAATACATTTTGGGATGGTAAAACTTTTTCAGTGTAAAATTAAATGACTACAACCAGATATAAAGTATGTAGAAAAGATAGTGGACCTATATATTTATGAGATCATCTTTCAGAACTAACAACCACCAGAATAAAAACTACACAGTCAGGGAGAATCTGAAATTCCAAAACATTTAATGGAATGGGCCACTTTCATGTTTGAGGCACTCGGATAGCAGCATAAGCCATGGCAAATGTGTAGAATTGCAGGAAACAAGCTTTTAACTGTACAATTTCATCTTGGCCCCATGGCAAAATGTGTAGAATTGCAGGAAATGTGTTGCATGGGCCACCGCTGCACAAACAAATCCTAGGGGCAAGACTGATGGAGGAAGAAAGGAAGCTGAGGTCCATTGTGTCCATACCTACACACAGACACATACACACACACACACACACACACACACAGCGCAGTAGAGCTAGCACCACTCCCATTCACTCTGCCCACCAGATTTCACAGCTACTCTTCCTGGGGTCCAGCCAAATTAAGGCAGTTATATACAATTAAAAACATTACAATACATTTCACAACAGTTTTCACAGCACATTAAGTGTGTGCCCTCAGGCCACTACTCTACTATCACATATCTACAAACAGAATCCATGTGTGTATAGTGCGTATGTTATCATGTGTGCGTGTGTCTGTGCTTGTGTGTGTGTCTCTTCACAGTCCCCGCTGTTCCATAAGGTGTATTTTTATCTGTTTTTTTTAAATAGGATTTTACTGCTTGCATGAGTTACTTGATGTGGAATAGAGTTCCATGTAGCCATGGCTCTATCTAGTACTGTGCACCCCCCATAGTCTGTTCTGGACTTGGGGACTGTGAAGAGACCTCTGGTGGTATGTCTTGTGGGGTATGCATGGGTGTCCGAGCTGTGTGCTAGTAGTTTAAACAGACAGCTCGGTGCATTCAACATGTCAATACTTCTCACAAATATAAGTAGAGATTAAGTCAATCTCTCCTACTTTGAGCCAGGAGAGATTTACATGCAAATTATTAATGTTAGCTCTCCATGTACATATATGGGCTGCCCTGTTCTGGGCCATTTGTACAGTAGTCCAGCTGCAACAAAACTAGGGCCTGTAGGACCTGCCTTGTTGATAGCAATGTTACGAAAGCAGAGATGAGCTTTATTATGGACAGACCTCTCCCCATCTTAGCTACTGTTGCATCAATATGTTTTGACCATGACAGTTTACAATCCAGGGTTACTCCAAGCAGTTTAGTCTCCTCAACTTGCTCAATTTCCAAATTATTCATTACAAGATTTAGTTGAGGTTTAGGGTTTAGTGAATGATTTGTTCCAAATACATTGATTTTAGTCTTTGAAATGTTTAGAACTAACAGTAGAGAACATCGGGGTTTCTTTTTTAGTTGTTTTCTCAAAACAAACCTAAAAGGTGTTGGTGTTCCCCTTTAGAATACCACCTCTTCTCTCTCCATGTGTTTTAGAATGGCCCATTCTTCCTGACAATGCATCAGCCAAATTGGGTCCTTTCTTCGAAGTGTGTGCGGGATTATTAGGCTGTGATGCTACAATAGAGTGGGCCTATGGAGACATTTCCAGAAGGCAAGCTTTGGTTCAGCAGTGCCGCTCTCTCCCCTCCTACAGGAGTGAGCTAGGGGCAATCGTAGCGCTAGCATGTCCAGAGGCTATTCCTCTGTGTCCCTATGGGCTTCATTAGCCTTCGCTAACGCTGAAACAACATACCTGCAGCAAGACCCCTGTAGAGTGGGCGAAGGATGATTAGATTGTTGTTGTGTTATTTGGATGTAAACATATATGTCCCTCTTGTACAGTGGGTCAAAAATAATTCTGGCTTTTCCTAAATGGAGAGTCTTTCTCAGTCTGCCTTGGGGGTGCAGAGAGGGGGAGGTGGGGTGCTTTAACGTTCTTCTTTTTAACTCTTCCATTATCTACAGGGCTGTGGCAGACTCCAGTCCTATCTCTCTGGTGTCTCTCACTCACTCACTCACTTCACTCACTCACTCACTCACTCCAGAAGTCTATACTGTTTGGGCACCCTGTAACTAACCTTCTACCCTCTTCTTCAACTGAAATATGCAACTCTCTCTCAAATATGTTTATCTCTTCTTGAATTAATTGATCTCTCTCTCTTCTTGTCCTTCTCTATCCCTCTGCTATTATACATGAACTGTAATCCTTTATGATGGAAAGACTCTCGATATGATTGACCAGAATAATAAATAAATATATGTTTTGTCTTTATATTATGTTAGAGGTATTTCATAGTATGTGTGTAGATTTAGAACTAAATAACAACATGTTTTACTGTTGACACATTTTCTTCATTTATTGGGATACAACGCCATAATTGGCACTTCTTATTCGTTGCTTCCAAGTTGGTTTCTGTGTCGTTCGCTCCGGATTTTAAATCCCATTCCGATGTTCCACTTCCTCAGCCCAATTTCCCTATTTATCACCCTCTTCCCCTCCTCTCTCATCCTCCCTTTCTCCCTCCATCACACTGATAAAGGAAGTTCTGAGAGGAGAAGCAGTAGAGCGTTCTCTTACTCTCTTTCTCCTGGGGAGGGAGGATAGAAGGATGGGAGAAAGGTGGGGGGGGTGACGGAGAGAGGCAGTGAGGTAATTAGGTCCTTATCTCCCCCTCTGACTCCCCTCCCTCCCCTCTGTCTAATCCTGGTGGGCTGTGCGGTGCAGTTGTATGTGTGTCAGCACGGCTGGTTAGTCAAACACAACCAGGACATAATTGGCAAGAGGAGGACGACTTCGCACCAAACTTATCAGTGGCCTATAGGAACACTCTCTGTCTGCCATCTTCGTTTGTTTCCCTCCCTCGCACCTGCCGGTGCCCTCAACCTTTCCTCTGTCACAAAAATAATATTCCCCCTTTCATTCAGTGGCAGGCCTTCCAGTCCTCTCCCTCTCCATTCATCATCCCACTCTTCCTCCATCTCTCCAATCCCCCCCTTCTGTCCCTTCCAACTAACGAGTTGGGGATTTTCTCTATTTTTCAATAACCATTTTTTCTGCTCTGCCCATACAATGTTTCTTTCTGCTATCTTTCCCCTCCTCTCTCTCTTTTTTCTCTCCCTTTCTCTTTATCTCTCCCTCTCTCTCCCCTCTCTTCTTGCCCCTTCTCTCTTTCTTTCTCTCCCTACGTCTCTGTCTCTTCTGACTATGCTGTGGGCTGTTGTTTGCAGATGGACGTGGTCTATACATTCCAGACGGGTCAGGCTCCGGTCCCGGGGGCATTGAGACGCCAGCCCTCTGTGGTCAGCCAGCACAACGACGCCAAAACTGTCTCTAGCCCCACCCACGTAGGGCTTTCCTCTTCCTCCCTGTCTGCCAACTCTGCCGGGGCCCCGCCCCTTCCTGCAGCCGCCGCCGCTGCTTCCCCCTCCACTGCAGGCAGTGAGTGAGCGGTTGCAATAGCGACCCCTTAACAACAAGCTATCTTTTCTCTGCCGCCTCCTCCTCCTCCCTCTCCTCCAATCAGAATGCTGAATGCTGCATGACTGACTGACTGTTTGATTTCTTGATTGAATTGCTGACATGCCGTCATTACCCCAGCCACAGCCTGCCGATGCCTGCTGACTACTTCCTCTCTATGATTCTCTGTCTTTCTCTTTTTCTATGTCTGTTTCGTTCCCTTTCTCTGTCTTATTGTTTTATTTTCTCTCTCTCGCTCTCTCTCTTTCTTTCTCCTGCTCTTTCACATATTCTCTCCCCCTTCTATTGAACTCATTTACTTGCTGGCTACTACACAGACAGACCGTCCTGCATCCTCGATTCACTCTGCATCTCTCCTATGGCTTCCCCAGTGCATCGTGGGGGTTGGAGTTCTCCAAACTCCTAATATGATCTGCATGTATTAACACTGGTGAGACCTCGCCGTGAGACGAGATCAACCTAAAATCATTGGCAGGAAATACAAAGAGCCAAATCTGTCTCATTCCTGACTCTGAAAATCTCATCATCTGGAATCCTGACGTCCATTTTATTTCCCTGGCTGTGGTCGGTCCGGCAATACAGCGGCCTCGGTAGAGAGATAATTGGACAGGCTAATCTCACACAGGGTATAATCTGAACAGGTTAAATCCCGCAGGCAGGCTCTAATCTGAGAGGCTGTTATCTGAGGCAGGGCCCAGGAGGTCTCACTAGGGTTAATAGCGAAGGGTTAAATGCATTTTGTAATAACTGTGCATCACTCCATTTCCTGAGCTGCCTCTGCACTTCTCTCTCTCTCTCTCTCTCTGTGTGTGTGTGTGTGTGTGTGTGTGTGGGGGGTAGTATTTTTCAGATTCTTCTTTTCTCGTTCCAGTGGCTACATATCAGAAAGCATGCCTTTTCCACCTTCTCTCCAACTGTTACTAAGGACACATAGGGCATCTTAAAGGGCTAGCCACAGTCACAGTTCATTGGCTGGTAGCTCAGCCATCTCCAGCTCTGAGAATACATGTGTGGAAAAGGAGAGAGTCAATGTATGACTTGAATGAGTGTGTGAGTGATTCTGTGTCAGACGTGATGTAGTCATTTGTGTGGTTAGTGTATAGAGTGTCCATTAGTTCTGGTGATGGTGTTGGACTGTTTTAGTAAGAGAGATGAGCTAAGGAGTGTGAGCTATGATAATCAGCTTCCTCTGTACGGATGAGAGGGACAGAGGGATGGGGGATGACCTTGCCCTTCACTAGGGGGAGAGACGGAGAGGTGAGAGGGGAGAAAAGGGGGAGGGGGACGTCATTCCTCACACCACGACACAGCACTGCCTCTCCCCCCCAGAGACACACACATGCCGTCTGCCAAGCAACAGAGTCCTGAGAGACACGCACACACACACACACACACACACACACACACACACCCTCAGAGGGCTGCAAGGAGATGGCTGACAGATGCTGCAGCTACTCCCTTCTCTCTCCTTCCCCCTTTCTCTAGTTCTCGCTCTCTATCCTCCAGTTGCCCCCTAACTCATATGTATGGATGATGCACTCTCGTTCTTTCTTCTCATCCCTCTCTCTTCTCCCTTGCGCTCAATCTCTCTTTCTTTTTCTGTCTCTCTTGTCTTGTCATCTTTCTGTCTTCTTCATCTCATCCCTCTCTCTTCTCCCTCTCTCTATGTCAGTCCACTATTCAGGGAGGACTTATGACTCAGTGTGTGTCTTTTTTGTTGTTGTTTTTTTAAATTGGCTGGCAACCCCAGTGCTGACTTCTTCCTCCATGGCAGCCTCTGCATCTCACTCTGCTTTTTTCTCACTAAAAAGGATTCATGGGGAAGAAAGATAGCCGTATATTTCTACCACAGTTTGTTATGTAAAAAGGGTGATGGATGCCTGCGGTACACTGGTGTATCTTGGCAACCGCCAACAAGCTCACACGAGAGGCACGCAGAGATCAGATAGATATGAGAGGACTTAGAAACCTAGAGAAGTACACACAAAAGTAGACACACATGTTAGAGGACTTAAAACCCTGGGCTTAAAGAGGAAGTGTTGTAGAGACACTCGTCACACACTGAGGTTCTGGAGTGAAGGAAGAGGTGGTGCAGATAACGGATTTGCAAACCGAACTAAAGTCTCTGGAAAAAGTGTGAATATGATTAAAGAAATAAAAGATTATTAGGAGTGAAGAATATGGGAAATATCGAAATATATGAAATAGGTCATGTAAGACTGAGAATACAAAGTGGAATTGAAATAGCTGTTATTTTTTCCATAACTCGTACGAATTTGTATCAGCTTTAAGGCTCTCGGAGTGTTCAGCCAAGCTGTCACCTTTTACCTTTCACCCCTGACCCCTATCCCCAGTCTATGCACACATTTAGAGCTGCTGGAAGGTGGCCGTTTAACATGATCACTTCTTTTTGATCCAATTGCTGCAAGCCCTGATTCCCACCCTTTTCCTCTTTTTCTTATTAATGCCTTTCATTCTCTGTTTTCTCTCATACTATTCCCGATGTTTCACTCCTTCATCTCTAGTTCTGAATATGTTTTGCTTCTCTCACTCTGCAGTATATTTCCATCCTCTCCCACTCTTCTGTCTGTCTTTCCACTCCTCTGTCTCCCTCTCTTCTCCTCCCAGGACTCTCTCTATTCTGACTACAGGCTAACAATAACAGACCAAAGAGCAAAGGAGGGAATCCGACCAGTGGTATTCATCCTGGATTTACCATGTTTATTTGTGTGTGTCCGTGCGTGCATATGCGTGCGTACGTGTGTGTGACTATTTTCTTCCTGGCACGGAAATGGAGAAATGAAAATGGAAATACATTTTGTTAGACATCACAATGCTGTCTTAAACAAAGACACACACACACACAGCCAGAGAAGTCTGCCTGAAATAAGAATTTAAATATCAAGACTCAACACAGAGACAGAGATTGCTGATTGAATAGTCTGTAGAGATGAGGCCCACATACAGTCCACCAAAGTGGAGCTCATTTCTCATCATAATCAGCCGCATCATGCCAGAGAACGCTGTGGAAATGCTTAGATTTGACCCTTTTTCCATTTTTCTTAGTTGTCTCTCTCTCTCTCTCTCTCTCTCTCTCTCATACACACACACTTAGTCCCTCTGCCAGCCAGCGGTGCTCATTTTCACACCTCTGATGTATAGGGTCATCCTCTGTAGCTCAGCTGGTAGAGCATGGTGCTTGTAACGCCATGGTAGTGGGTTCGATCCCCGGGACCACCCATACACAAAAATGTATGCACACATGACTGTAAGTCGCTTTGGATAAAAGTGTCTGCTAAATGGCATATTATATCATATTATATTATAGGTGCCTGCACAGTCATCTCTCTCTCTCTCTCTCTGTGACACGCTGTGTTCTCCTCCTGGGCCTGACTGAGAGCTGAGGGCCTGTAACAGAACGCATGTCAGCTCTTCTTAACCACTCCTGTCTGGCTGACATCTTACCCCTGCCTGGCTGACGTCTTACCCCTGTCTGGCTGACGTCTTACCCCTGTCTGGCTGACGTCTTACCCCTGTCTGGCTGACGTCTTACCCCTGTCTGGCTGACGTCTTACCCCTGTCTGGGTGACGTCTTACCCCTGTCTGGCTGACGTCTTACCCCTGTCTGGCTGACGTCTTACCCCTGCCTGGCTGACGTCTTACCCCTGCCTGGCTGACGTCTTACCCCTGCCTGGCTGACGTCTTACCCCTGTCTGGCTGACGTCTTACCCCTGTCTGGCTGACGTCTTACCCCTGTCTGGCTGACGTCTTACCCCTGTCTGGCTGACATCTTACCCCTGTCTGGCTGACGTCTTACCCCTGTCTGGCTGACGTCTTACCCCTGTCTGGCTGACGTCTTACCCCTGTCTGGCTGACATCTTACCCCTGTCTGGCTGACGTCTTACCCCTGTCTGGCTGACGTCTTACCCCTGTCTGGCTGACGTCTTACCCCTGTCTGGCTGACGTCTTACCCCTGTCTGGCTGACGTCTTACCCCTGTCTGGCTGACGTCTTACCCCTGTCTGGCTGACGTCTTACCCCTGTCTGGCTGACACACCTGACTTGGAGATTTATGGAGAGGCCATCCACTAGGCTGTAAATGTCCTACACATTCATCAGAGTAGTTGTTTTGGTCTAACACATGACGCGTCAGCCTCCAGTAGATGGTGAGGTGGGAGGATAGATATAGACAAGTAGGTAGAGAGAAATTGTGTTTGCTCACGTTGTGGTGTAGTTCAGGTTATAATCTAGCTAGGTGATTGTAGGGAGTGTTGAGTACCATCAGCTTCAGTAGTGTATGCAAGTGTGTTTGTGTGTTAAAGGCTGAGTGTGTACTGTACTTGTGTGTGTGTGTGTGTGTGTGTGTGTGTGTGTGTGTGTGTGTGTGTGTGTGTGTGTGTGTGTGTGTTTTTCTTTCCATTGCAGCATGAACCTTTCATGCCCCTTTTTCTCTTCTATTTATCCTTACTCATTGTCTTCCCCTCTCTACATCTCCTCTCTTCCTCCCTCCCGCTACCAACATCTTCTTATCGTCTCTCTCTTCCTTCACTTTCCCTCACCACACTCCCGTCTTTCACACCAAATAGCCCACTCATCTTTGGTCGTCAACCAAGGAGCCCAACAAACAACTCCCTCCATCCCTTTATTCATTGAAGAACATTGAGATGCTGCCAGCTAGCTGTACTGTTTTGTAGCTGTGTGTAGGCTGGTGTGTTGGTGTGCATCCTAGCGTCACAGTGATAAGAGACTGCAGCTTGTAGCCTCAGATAGCACTGTACTGTATGTGTCAGTGTGTTTGGGGGTGGGGGGGTGTTGTAGAATTAAGTAGCTGTGTGGTTGTGTTCCTGATGCTTGCTCAATATCCGTACATCGTCATCATCAAGTGTTCCCACCATGTAAATTGGTATTTGTTTAGTTTTTAGTTTTTCTGCAGTGCTCCTTAATTCGTATTGTACTGTATTTTTGTGTTAACATTTTGATTTTGTGCTCTATTTGTTTTGTAGTGGTCATTCTCTATTTTCCACTCACCCATCTCAGCCCTTATGTACTGTATTGTAGTGGACGGGAGGTTTTTTGTGTGTATAATTTGGGGGTTGTGTGTCTTCCTTTTGCTTGCGGTTTGATTTAATGATCGGGCGAGTGATCGAGACTGCAAAGAGCGACCATGACATTCCAGAATCCTTCACTTCTCACCTCTCACTGACCACATTTTGTCCCCCCCAGCAGATTACCCATAAGCCCCTGCCTGTCTGCCTGACTCCTCTCATCACCATCAACACAGGAAGACCGAGCCAGGACCCTCATACTAACTTCTCTTTTTATTTATCTCTCTCCCTCTCCTCCTCCTTTCTCTCTATCTTTCCCTCTTTCTCTCTTTCTCTCCGTCTCCCCCCACCCCCCTCTCTCTCTCTCCCCCCATATGTCTCCCTCTCTCTATCTCACCCCCCTCTCTCTCTCTTCTGTCTCTCTAAAAGATTAAGGTGGTCAATGCGTTCCGTAGCTCCCTTTACCCGGGGCTAGAGAACCCAGAATCCAGAAACTCCATCCATAACTTCATGGCCCACCCTGAGTTTGTCCCCCTGTCTGAGGAGGAGGCGCAGATCCCTGAGAGAGAGGAGTCCAGCAGCGATGAGGTGGTAATGGAGATCCAGCCCATCCCCAGCTCCTCGACTGGGGGGGCAGAAGCTCCAGACGTCAGCCACGAGACCTCCTGCTGACCACCACCTCCTCTCTCTTCTCCTCCGCTCTGATCTGTCCATCCACCCCTGTCGGCCAGCTGGCTTCCCCCCTGCAGTTCCTCTCCTCCACCAGCGGTGCGCCCCTTAGATCCTCAGACTCATCCCACAGAGGGTGCACCCAGAGGGGGCAAGGGGTCCCGGTCCCAGCGCCTCCCCCTCTTCACCACCTGTTCCCTCCACTTCCTGAACCCTACACCCACCTCTCACCTGACCACCCCACCTTGCCATTCCCATCGGCTTGCACTGACTGTGTCGCGTGTGCCCTTTAAGTCTGTGCAGAAGAGTGACATGCAGAGCATCCAATCACATTGTGCCCCTAACTCATGGGTGGGAGGGACCATTTGGGGTCCACCAATCTGCTCCGTCGAAGGCCGTTTTTTTTTATTGTTTTTTTGTTTTCTTACCTCAGAGTAGCCCAGAACTGAAATGCAACATGTTTATCCTTCTGTACTAGCTTATTATACTCTGCATACACTAACTGGCACAGAACTTTAAGAATACACCCATGTGTACATTAATATTGTATTTACATATAGTGGGCTCCAAAATTACTGGCACCCCTGACTGGCAATGCACAAACAATACTTAAAAAATACAAACAATATAATTATAGAGAAACTCAAAATACCAACGTGAGAAATACTGTACTATATTAATGTTCCAATGGAACCCACCAAAATAATGTATTAATTTAATTAAAAATCAATGTCCTCCAAATCAAGGTTTCACAATTAATGGCACCCTTAAAGATTATTGTAAATAACATCTACCAAAATTAAACCAGGAATTAAATTTCAATTATTTAAGTTTATCTAAGTCTTAAGGAACTATATTGAGCCATTTCACTAGGGTATAAAAATGAGGTAACATGCATGCAATATCCCTTTGTCATCCAACATCATGAAGAAAACAAAAGAACTGGCAGGTCAAAAGAGAGAGATGGTCGTAGACCTTCATAAATCTGGTAATGGCTGCAAGAAGATCCACAAACGATTGAATATACCACTGAGCACTGTCAGGGCAATTATTAAAACATTTAAAAGATATGGAACAGTTGAAAACCTCACGGGTAGAGGATGCAAATGCATTTTGCCCCCCAGGATAGGGAGGAGGATGGTGAGAGAAGCAACAAAATCCCCAAGAATCACTGTGAAAGAATTGCAGGCCTTGGTGGAGTCTTGGGGTCACCAGGTTTCAAAAAGCACCATCAGACGCCACCTACACAACCACAGGCTCTTTGGAAGGGTTGCCAGAAGAAAGCCCTTTCTGACCCCAAAACACAGACGCAAGTGCTTGGAGTTTGCCAAACGTCATTTAAATTATGACTGAAAGAAGTTGCTCTGGTCAGATGAGACCAAAATTGAACATTTTGGTCAGATACAGCATCGGCATGTTTGGCGTCGAAACAGAGATGCATACACGGTGAAATATGGTGGTGGGACAGTGATGTTTTGGGGCTGTTTTAATTCCTGAGGTCCAGGGGCACTGGTTAAGATTGATGGCATAATGAATTCCACCATGTATCAGGCAATTTTGGCTGACAATCTGGTTGTCTCTGCCAGAAGACAATGACCCAAAACATACCTCAAGATCCACACAGAAATGGTTCTGTGACAACAAAATCAATGTTCTGCCATGGCCATCTCAGTCGCCGGACCTCAGTCCAATCGAAAATCTGTGGGCTGAGCTGAAGAGGGCAGTTGATAAACGCAAACCCAAAAATGTGAAGGATTTTGAAAGGATCTGCGTAGAGGAATGGTCCAAAATCCCTCCAAATGTGTTCCTTAACCTTGTCAAATATTACAGGAAAAGACTCCATGCTGTTATCCTTGCCAGAGGTGGTTGCACTAAGTACTAAATGAGGAGTGCCAATAATTATGAAACCTTGATTTTGGTGACATTTATTTTGTATTAAATAATTATATGATTTTGGTTGGTGCCATTGAAACATTAATAAAGTACAGTATTTCTCACATGTTGGTATTTTGAGTTTATCTCTATATTTTAAGTATTGTTTGTGCATTGCCAGTCGGGGGTGCCAGTAATTTTGGAGCCCACTGTACATGTAACTGCCAAAATAAAGAAAGCACTTAAGTGATGGATACAAAGTGTATTGAAAGCAGGTGCTTCAATACATTTTAGTCATTTAGCAGACGCTCTTATCCAGAGCGACTTAGTTAGTGAGTGCATACATTTTCATACTGGCCCCCCGTGGGAAAACGAACCCACAACCCTGGCGTTGCTAACGCCATGCTCTACCAACTGAGCTACACGGGACCACACAGATGTGGTTCCTGAGCTAATTAAGCAATTAACATCCCATCATGCTTAGGGTCATGTATACAAATACCCAGTTGCCCATTATTTTGGCTACCATGGTTAGAAGAAGAGGTCTCAAAGGAACATAGGGCATTTAAAGTGTGTGTGTGTGCGTGTGTGTGTGTGCGTCTCAGTCACCAGATCTCAACCCAATTGAACACTTATGGGAGATTATGGAGCGGCACCTGAGACAGCATTTTCCACCACCATGAACAAAACACCAAATGATGGAATTGCACGTGGAAGAATGGTGTCGCATCCCTCCAATAGAGTTCAAGACACTTGTAGAATCTATGCCAAGGCGCATTTAAGCTGTTGTGGCAGCTCGTGTTGGCCCAACGCCCGATTTAAGACACTTTATCTTGGTGTTTCCTTTATTTTGGCAGTTACCTGTATATATGCTTTATAGGCTCAACACAGATCCAAGCTGATTGGATGATCAGATGTACATGGCCCATGTGATTAACAGCTTTCAGCTACTAAGTTTCTCCTCTCCATTTCTCAATATGTGTTTTAACTGTACAGCATGTATGCATTTGATCTGTTTTGAAACAAGATGTACTGATGGGTTATTCAGTTCAATGGAGGAAACCATGTCTTCATTAATTCTGATACACTACAGCTTTTCAATGATGAAGTTTCAATCATCTAAACATCTCTCACTTTCATTTGGTTCTTCTGGGTCCATTTGACATCATGATTCCATTATGATTTATCCTGTTTTAATGGAAGGACAGTGTAAAGGATGCTAGGATATGTTAACAGAAAAGTGAATTCTCTTAAAACAACACAGGCAGCAGGCTAGTGCCAGAGGGCAAAAAAAAGGGGAACGGGGCATCTCATCCTTATCTCATCCAAGCAGGGTTCTGATTTTCCCTAGCCCGTTGAGAGTAAGTTGACAGCTTATGATACTGCCTCAATATGGAGTAAGATTAAGAACGTCAGTGAAGTGAATGATATTTCACCCCCGTCTCTTGTATGCATGACGTATATTATCTATGTATATGTTTCATCTGTGTTGAGTAGAATGGGAATTTATAGATGGTTTTGCAAGACATTATTTGGGGGGGTTAGGACGTACGTATTCCTGTGTATAAGACAGCAATGGGTCATTGTTTTTTCTTTAGTCTGTCGCCAAAAAAAGATCCACACAAATAATCCACACAAATACATTCTCTGTACCTTAACAAGACTAATCTAGTCTTTTGTTTTCCACTGTTGACAAAGGGCCGTTGGACTTGTGCCTGTTAGCTCCAGTGTGAGTGTGTTATGTTGTTATCGAGCATCACTGTATCGGCTGCAGAGTGACACAGGGGACTATTGATCTCTCCCACCATGCCTCTGGGAGAACCAACCATGAGCGGCCCAGATATAAATCCAATATCTCCCCCTCCCTCCTCACCCCGCCCTGCTCCCTCACACCCTCCCTCCCTCTGGGCTGCTAGGATAGGGACACAGCACATCCCCATATGTCCTCTAGGGTCAACCAACCACAGATAATGGCATAACAATAAGAGGAATAGTCTTAACAAGAAGAAAAAAATACTCAACCAGAGATGTGTATGAGAGCTCCTGTATTCAGTAGTGTATGTCATTGTAAGAGGCGTCATGCCCATAGGGGGCACAGGAGCACGTGCTCCCTCAGTTTAAAAGATACATATTTTTGGGGGTCTTTTTTTTCTCTGTAATACTAATAGGCACCTAGACATTTTATATAACTAGCTACCAAGAAACCATTTCAGGCTATCAATCAAGTTAGAGTAGCTAGCTTGTCTAACTCTTAGCTGGCATGCCTGCTGGCAAGGTTGGTAGACTTTAGAAAAGCAAGCAATAACTAAATGTACTGAATAAGACTCACATTCCTTTCAATATTTTACCCAGATTTTACCAGAGATGCAGAGAAGCATATTTAGTTTCTTTATAAAAAGAACTACCAGTCAGGAGGATACAGACAGCTCAAGAGGTATGCTTTGATATTCAGAAAGATTGACATATTTTTTACATAGAATTAAGCATAATGATTATGGCTCTAGATTGCAGAATAAAGCAGCTTCAGGTGTTTGAAAAATGCAAAATTCTCCAACTTGCACCCCTCCGGACCACACCCCAACCATCCTCACGTACTTTGTGCCCCCTAAGATTTTTGGAGTACATAACGCCCCTGGTCGTTGTTGTATATGATGGTAGAGGGAGTGTAAACTTGGGCTGACCCCCTTTCCCGCCTCCGGCCACCAACTCTGTGACAGAGATTGTGACGCCCTCGACAGGACGTGTGCTATCGATTACCAGTAATGTACTACTGCCATATTTTCAACCTTATTTTCATATCTAGGTTGCTTACTTCGATAGAACCCTCTGATGATACGCCTTTTCTACTTACTCAGAGCCATATTTTATAGGTTGTCGTTGTTGTTTTGTATCCCATTGTTATTGAGGTTTCCTTTCTATTCCCCCTGACCAAAAAACAAAGACAAACAATGTGTCACTGCCGATACAATATATAAGTCAAGGACCACTACGATGTTTACAGAACATAGTCAGTCTGATGCAGTAAGCCTGCTCGACTGCACTACACTCAACTGGCTAGTCTCCTTCATTCCCTTGCTTTCGTGAGTCTTAGTACATCATTATGGGGACGCTTTCTTGCATGATTTTCATAGAAACTCAATGTTTTGTTCATTTTTTACAATTCTTCTGTATTTTTATATTAAGTACTTTTTAATATTTTGGAAATATATAAATATGTATAGGCTGAAGAGTTTTGGTGACAGTACAGACCATGAATAAGATCAATCAACAGTGTAACATGTTTTTGCAGTTCTATATACAGTATATTTATGCCACATTTGTAAACCATGCTTGGTCGTCTGATGCTGGGGCTAACGAAATTAAAAGAAGCTGTTTACTCACTGTAGGTCATGCGATTGGACATACTCTTTCAGCAATCTAGTCTTACCGCCCCTTTCCCCTTCACTATAGACAGTCTTGAAGAGAGAGTATCTTAAATTCTGCTATTTCTTTCAATAGCTTAGAGTCCGATGAACTCATGGACACAGTTTTTATGTATCTGTGTCCAGTATGAAGTAAATTAGACTGCACACAGATACATAGAAATGGTATCAGCGAGTTTATCTGACTCTGGGAAGGTAAATAAAGGGCCTCATTGCCAAAATCCCAAACTATCCCTTTAAATCAAATGTGGTCCAATGAAAGTGAGTGAAATAGAACATGGTAGTATACAGAACATTGAAGTCATGCTAAATTAATTGGGGGTATATATATATTTTATCTCTATATAAATGTATTTTAATTTTTTTCTGTTCTTTCAGACTAATATGACTGCGAGTTTAACTTATTTTGTGAGAGGATCGGTGCTGTCAGACGCCTGTGAAGTGACATTAGTTGACTTGTCAAAGAGGGCATGAATTTCATCCAAATTCAGCATTACCCTTTTTATTCTAATGGCTTAGGACTCTGTTTATGGGAAGAGAGTAGAACTGTTAAACCGGTAGTGACATTACTTAGACTTCCTGTTTTTGTACATAAACAGAAACTAGATGCCTTCGATGTGGTGTCCGTTCAACCATTAGACAGACCGTCTCATTTTGGGGACACATTTTCAATGGGAATCCTTTCTTTTCTTCTGACATACTCTATTTGGAAGACTGCGCTTATACAGTCAGTATGTGTAAATATTGTCATAGGATGATTTTGAACTGAACTTTTAACTCGAGGTAATGAAAATGGGGCAATCAGTCAGTGATCACCCAGCATAGCTTTTAGAATGTTCTGCCAAAGTCTTGCTTTGTACAATCATTCATTTTTATCCTTTATTTTTATTGTTTTAAACGATTATTGTCAGGTGAAGGTGTTTCCTTATTTTCCATCTTCCCAAAATAGCAAATGGTGTTGCATGTAAACGTGGACAGAGAATGCAAAGAGCTTGAAGCGTCGCTAAGATTGTCCCTGTTCTATTGCCATGGCCTTGGTTGTGATCTCTTACTGGTTGCCCTCCCATTCCATCCCACAGGGGAACATATACTCCATCCTCTAGAAGCATCCCAATATTTGTTTGTTTGTTGTTTAGTTTTTTTTACCTTGGCACAACTGTACATCAGAAGCAGACCAACAGGTCCGTATGTCTGAGGTGGAGGGAGAACTAAAGAACGGCTAGACAGACCTGATAAAGCCAATGTTTGATGGAAAAGCCCACTGTGGCTTCTGACCAATCTGTAAGACCTTTCCTCTTATTGCACAGGTCTCAATTATGATTCATGTATGACAAAATGAACATGCTAAGGCATTGTGCAATAACTGTTAACTGTAATGGACTGCATTGCTTCTCTAAAGCTTATCTTCCTTAGATAGCTTTTTTTTCTTTCGGTTTGGGGGATTTCTTTGGGGAAGCTTCTCCGCAATTGTAAATAAAAAAGGTTTGAAAACTGGAATATCACAGTTTAAAGTCATAACCCCTTATTTTACATAGGACAATATTTACCCGAACCAGTTCTTGTGTTTTAATACATTTTCAATTGTATCTAATTGAGAAAAGACAGAAAATAACTGTCATTGATATGATGCACAGTAATGGGCACTGGTGTTATTTTTGTATAAACATAATACCATCTATGTGGCATGCATGACGTATAAACAATTGTGGTTTAAAGCAATATGTCCAACATGGTTGATTGGTACTTTCGTGTTTTGTGTAGCTTAAACCACGCTGTACTAAAAGAGAAAAAAAAAAAACTGCATTTGGAAAAAAGCTAACTGTTCAATATATGTGTTCAATGTTCTGCATGGTTAAGTATGGAATGAGACATCCCAAACATTGACTTGCTTTCAAAACAAATCTTGCACACACATTTTGACTCAGTTTCTGTCCCGGTGAAACATACACTGAGAAGACGCTGCCTTGAAGATATGGGATGGATGGATGTGTGAGTGAATGGGACTTAAATTCAGTTTCACAAAGATCTGTTCAATTAAGGGTTTTATCTGTAGGTAGCATGTCTCTGTTGGGTGCTTCATCACTAGTGTTGAATGATTACTACTTGGTTTTTAGCTAAGGTACTTCTTGACTGTATCCTTTGTCATTGTTCATTCCCAATGTGCCTCACAGCAACATTGCAGTCTACCATCCTACTTTACCCCATCTCACCACAGAGGACTGATGTGAAAACCAACAAAAACTCTATACATACAACACTGCTGTATATCATACATAACACAATAGTTTCACAGTTAATATTAGTTTAAAAAAACACACTTTGTTATTTATCCATGAAGAGAAGTCATTACTTGGGGTTTTATTGTTGGTATTTAGAAATAACAATCTTAATCAGTACCCCCATGCTGAATCTCTTTCACCACCAAATGAGAAGTAATTCTGATACCCTGCTGTTCACTGTTTATTCCATCATCCAGCCACAGCCATGGAGAATCACTCTTTACCAAGGTAGGCATCAACTCATCATTTCACACCTATCACATAAATCGATTTCCTCATTGCCTTCCCTCAACTCTCTCTCTCTCCTCTCTCATTCCATCTCCCTCCATCCAAGGACAGCGCTCATCTGTCAGTGCCAAACAGCAGTCAACCGCTCTTCTAGCAGCAGCCTCTAGATGTGAGATTCTTCACTGGTTTATTCAACAGTTATGGTAGTTCCTTGTAGTTGACGCTTTAAGGCTCGTACACAAATCAACCACCCCGTCTCAGTCTTTCTCCCTTTCAATATCTCGCTAGTTGTTTTCTCCTAGAGAGGGACGGATAAGGCTGTTGCTCTGTCAGTGAGACCTGTGTGTCTTGGGGCGCCCAGCTTCCCATGTTTATAGCCCTGCACCATCTGCCCAGACTCGCTTAGATTACCAGCGCTCAGATTTGTGTGTGTGTGCGTGGTCACCAAGGACTATGGGGCAGAGCAGAGAGATGTTTCAGAGGCCATATGTCTCTTGTCTAGTTAAAAACACATGGCCAACTTGCTCTTGTACCAGAGAAGAATTCCATCTCAGTAACACTGAATGGTATTCTGCTAGTGTCAACAGCAGCCTAGCTTGTCTCTTCTTCTCTACTCTGTGGGTTGCGCTGCTGGGCCAGAGGAGTAAGACATAAGAGAGAAAAGGAGAGTTTCTCCTCTATTCTTCCTCTGAGTCAGTGTTATTTACATCACCAGTTACTGTGACCATCACAGCTGTGCCTCGTCTTAAACACTGCCTTCAACTGGTGTCTTTCTTCATAGCTATGCTGATGAAACCAGGCAGTCCTAGACAGAGAGATATCCCGAATAATAATAATAATAGTATGCCATTTAGCAGACGCTTTTATCCAAAGCGACTTACAGTCATGCGTGCATAAATTTTTTTGTGTACGGGTGGTCCCGGGGATCGAACCCACTACCTTGGCGTTACAAGCGCCGTGCTCTACCAGCTGAGCTACAGAGAATCTCTGTTCCCAAGGAGACCTGTCCGAGAAGGCGACTGATTGGTTGATCTGAGCATGTTGGAGTGACCGTATTCCATCACTCATTCTGTTTGGCTTGGTGTGAACATAATTGTACAACCATTTCAAAGAGCACTGTCTTGTTTTGTTAACTTGAACTGTGTTAACACTGACAGCTTTCGAAATGTGTTTTGCTAATTTCTCTCGCACTTGAGATGAGCCGTTGCTTCATCACCCTGGCCTGTGCTGACATTAATGCAATCATGACTAATTCTGACAGCCACTCAGCATGGTTTGGTGTTAAAGTGAAATGCGTTTTGGTTTCATGGTCGTGTTCCCACAGCGCTGAGATACTGAAACAGTCAGGCCTGTTGTTTTGATTGATGCAGGAGAAACAACCACAACGTCAAAGATAAGGGAGGAATTCAATTGGCTGAAATTGTTCATTTAATACATTGATGTGCTTCCTTGGATTGTGTGTGCACATAATAATGAATGTGTGAATGTGTGTTTGTATTGAAGCTCATTTTCTGTGGGTACAGTAACAGACTTTTGTTCTTGGAGGGCCTTTTGAGCAGCTCTTTTCCTCAGTGTGTATCTCACCTGACAGACATACAGACAACACATACACATTCTCTGTCCTCTCCATCTCCCCCTTTTGTAAATAAGATTCATTATCATTCTAAAATGTCACCTGTTTGCTTCAAACTTTGCAACATAATCCTACAATTAGAATACTGTTGTTTATTTTCCACAATTATCCTCTTAAAGGCCCAGTGCAGTCAAACACGTGATTTTCTATATATTGCCACACTGAGGTTGGAATAATAGGGGAGAGTGGGTTAAGTTGAGCAACCCTTGTTTTTATAATTTGACTAAATATTTAAGAAGAGGTAATTTCATGGAGTCTGTGAAGGAAGAAATCACATGGAAAATGTGGTAAGCAAGTTAGATCCAAAAAACTGATTTTAGCCAAATCAAATTAATTCATTGAGTTTGCTGAATTTCCCAAACTAGGAGTCTTTTGAAAATGGGGTCGCGAGAGAAACTCTGAAAATAACCAAAACTTTAGGTTAGCCGCTAGATGTGGTTGTTAAAAACAGAGCTGTTTCTGTTTTCTTCCTACAAATGTGTGTCTCTTTCTAACGGTTTAAGTATTAGTTTTCCCTCTACAATGCCTACAAGGACTCATTAGAACGGAGTGGACAAGACCAGGCAATAAATCAGACTGTGGGAAAAAGAATGTCATCAACAATTACGTTATTTTCTACACAGAAGATCATAAAAAAGTATTGCCTGATCTTCTGAACTTCCCAATACCTTTGATGCATTTCAGTCACTTCAACCCATACTTCCTTCAGAATTAAATACTTTCAAAAATACTGTCATTGTCCATTGATTACAACACTTTCTTTACCTGATGGGGTCGCGATTTATTTTAAATATCAAAATGGGGTCTCGGGACAAAAGTTTGGGAACCCTTGTGTTAGAGGTTTCATGATGCTTGTATCTAAACCAAAGTAGATCATTTTAAGATGTTTTATACATCAGTTTGGGTCTCTAAAAGCTTCAATATGAGGGCTTAAACCTAGCATGAAAGTGCATCCGTGTAGCTGTGTGGGCTAATATAGTCAAAATGTTTGCCTTGGGGTAAGTTGAGCCAATTGTTGAGCCACTGGCAAGTTGAGCAAATTGAAGTGTTTTCTTCCCAGGAGTAATGAAAGGCATTATCGCTGGGATATGAAGTAACAACAGGGCCTGGCCTATGTTAAGTGTTTAAAAAAGGTACAACGTTTTTCTTAAGTATTAAGCCTGTGTTAAAAGATGCTTAAAATGATTAAAAAGACAAAAAAAAACTAATGTGATTGTGTTGAATTGTGTTTGGGAAATAAAGATTTAAAAGGTAGTGATAATATTACATTTAGTACAGATATTTGTAGGAGGCTTAACTTACCCCATACCCGGGATAAATTGTGCCAAGAGACCACTTTTTTTGGACAAGCTGTGTTTTCAAAACGGTCATGTTTACATTAATTCTGATTATTTCCGGGGATACACAACATCCTGAAATATATGTAGATATCTTTGTTAGAAAGAATACTCTTTCCTTGACGGAGTGATGCTGAATGTAAAAAATTGCTAAATTTACCCGTCTCCCCTACCGTGAAATTGATGATAATTACCTTTTAGTGTAAGAGCTGTTGAAAAGACCACCTGAAATCTCTGCCTGTTTTGGTAGGATGGAGTTTTGGCCTGCCTTATAACATAGTCCAATAACAGCTAGTTTTCAGTTTCCCCCTCCCCACTCAGACCACTCCCAGACCGTCCTTGCAAAATTCTTGCTTTAGAAATTCCTCTTTGCTAAGAAGCTATTTTTGTTTTCAATTAAAATGGTCGAAAAGAAACAATCACAGTAAGATACTGAATTGTTACCCAGAAATGATTTGATATTGAGATAAAAACAGCTGCATTGGACCTTTATCACTCCTTCTCTCGCTCCTCTTTATTTTTGTCTGTGTGCTTGTTGTATGTCTCAATGGATGCAGTTGTTTCCCATATGTCAATTCTTTATACTAAAAGAAAAACAAGTGTATTATGTATGTGTGTGCACGATGTGCACGCACCCTGAGTTTTTCTTTACTCTTGTAATATATGATTGTGGAATGCCTTGGTCTTTATGTCCTGTTGTTTGAATTTAACAGAACAAAAAATGATAATCAAGCAATTGAGGTGAAAGTTATTATAAATATATACATATATAAACAAATCTATATACATAAAATAAAGCCATTGGAATTTGAAATACATTGGTGTCAGTGATTATTTTTGTCATGGTTCATTGTCTTGTGATTCAAGTCAGCTAATCCTGTGTTCAATCACTATTTCACTGAATTTGTTTGTTATTCTATGATACAGTATCACATTTGATCCTTCCTCTTCAAATCATCTAGGCCTTGTGGTTATGGAAAAAGTCCATGCAACTGATTTTCCAAGAATAGAGATGCTGCTTTAAGAGTGTAAGAAAGTCATTTAGTTATCCTCTTTGTCCATTATTTTCATGAACTTCTTTTTATTCTGGAGGCTTCTCATTTTCGCAAATATACAGTATTTGTTTCTCTTTCATGACATCAAGGTCAGAAAGGGTTTCATTGGCATCTAATAAGTGATCAAACAACGTCACAGTGTGGGTAACATTGGTATTCCAGCTATCAATCTGCGTGGCTGCAGTGTAACGTAGTGCACTGATTCAATCAATCAAATTCTCTATTATACTGTATATCTACAGAGTAAATGGACTGCAGCCACAGGAACTGTGCCATATTTTGTAGTTGAAAGAGGACTGTTCAGATTATAGATCCATTCGCCACATTGAGGTTTTCTTAGGCTATGGCCTATTTGGGCAACAGTTGTACTAATCTATCTTTACCTACCAAATGAGAACTATAGCACAAGGTCTTATTCTGTGCTCAAGCAGGCAGCAGTCTGTTTACAGGGTCACCAGGGCCTAGTTTTTCAAAATGAAAATTAATCCAGATCAAAATTATCCTGTGTTGTGTTAAATTCTGTTCCCCTTCAGATGTGGTCCCTCCTTGTTTTTGGATGCAATTTTAAGGGGAAACTGAATCAAATCTCTAACATTCCATATGATACAACACAGATCATTTGATATACTTCCATGACATTTGGGGTAAAATATTGTCTTTGTCTTTTTAAAATGAAGGGGGACACACAATTTAATAGGAGATCTGGATTGAGACAACACAATAATTTGATCTGGATTAAATGTTTTGAAAAAGTGGGCCCAGGTGGATAGTACTGATAGATAGCATGGTCCCACAGTGCATATGCAGAAGAGCCTGGGTGTAGTAAGACCATCACACCACTAGAGGGACTAGACGTTCTGAATCAATAGAGCTGTAGTAGTTCAGGTCAGGACTGTGCATGAATACTGCATACTTCCTTCTCTCCTAGAAGTAATCAGTGTTCTGAAAAAAAATGGCTTGGTTGAAGAAACATTGTTGCAACTAGATATTGTTGTTCAGCTAAACTCAGTGGGACAATTAAAGGATAGATTCACCTATTTTGAATGTTATATCGCATTTGTGCATCTCTGAGCGATGTTCTATTGATTCCTGGGGTCATTTCATGTTTTCATATAAAAACTGGGTGAATATTTCCTTTTAAATAAATTAAAAGTGGCTTTGTCTCCTCACCCTGGTCTGAAAACACATGGTTGGCGTCTCACTACAATGTAATCGTGTTAGAAATGTTGATGCCAACATGATGACCATTGAAATTTTAAGCATCAACCCAGGTTTGCTGAATTCTGTCTTACTTTGCAGATACTGTTGTACTGTAGTCATGTACTGATAGATTGCTTGCCACTTGTCTTTATCTACGCTAAACAAAAATGTAAAACGCAACATGCAACAATTTCAAAAATGTATTGAGTTACAGTTTATATAAGGAAATCAGTGAATTGAAATAAATGCATTAGGCCCTAATCTATGGATGACATGACTGGGAATACAGATATGCATCTGTTGGTCACGGATACCTTTGAAGAAAAGTAAGGGCGTGGATCAGAAAACCAGTCAGTATCTGGTGTGACCACTATTTGCCTCATGCAGCGCGACACATCTCCTTCACGTAGATCGTGGCCTGTGGAATGTTGTCACCCTCCTCTTCAATATCTGTGCGAAGTTGCCGGATATTGGCGGGAACTGGAACACGCTGGCGTACACGTCGATCCAGAGCATCCCAAACATGCTCAACGGTTGACATATCTGGTGAGTATGCAGGCCATGGAAGAACTGGGCCATTTTCAGCTTCCAGGAATTGTGTACAGATCCTTGCGACATGGGGCTGTGCATTATCATGCTGAAACATAAGGTGATGGTGGCGGATGAATAGCACGACAATGGGCCTCAGCATCTCGTCACGGTATCTCTGTGCATTCAAATTGCCATCAATAAAATGCAATTGTGTTCGTTGTCCGTAGCTTTTCCCTGCCCATAACATAACCCCACCGCCACCATGGGGCACTCTGTTCACAACATTGACATCAGCAAACCTATCGCCCACACAACACCATACACGCTGTCTGCCATTTGCCCAGTACAGTTGAAACCGGGATTCAGTGGCCATCAAAGGTGAGCATTTGCCCACTGAAGTCAGTTACGATGCAGAACTGCAGTCAGGTCAAGACCCTGGTGAGGACGACGAGCACACAGATGAGCTTCCCTGAGACTGTTTCTGACAGTTCGTGCAGAAATTATTTGGTTGTGCTTACCCACAGTTTCATCAGCTGTCCGGGTGCCTGGTCTCAGACGATCCCGCAGGTGAAGAAACTGGATGTGGAGATCCTGGGCTGGCGTGGTTACACGTGGTCTGCAGTTGTGTGGCCGGTTGGACGTACAGCCAAATTCTCTAAAACGACATTGGAGGCAGCTTATGGTAGAGAAATTAACATTCAATTCTCTGGCAACCGCTCTGGTGGACATTCCTGCAGTCAGAATGCCAATTGCACACTCCCTCAAAACTTGAGACATCTGTGGCATTGTGTTGTGTGACCAAACTTCATATTTTAGAGTGGCTTTTTATTGTCCCCAGCACAAGGTGCACCTGTGTAATGATCATGCTGTTTAATCAGCTTCTTGATATGCCACACCTGTCAGGTGGGTGGATTATCTTGGCAAAGGAGAAATGCTCACTAACAGGGATGTAAACAAATTTGTGCACAAACTGAGAGAAATAAGCTTTTTGTGCATATTGAACATTTATTTTATTTCAGCTCATGAAACATGAGACCAACACTTTGTTGCATTTATTTTAGTGTTCAGTGTAGTTGGTTGCTGGTCAGAGGTCTCCAACAGTGAGAGAATCCAGAATTATAAAACGCATACCGTAACTGCCCAAGCTCTCTTTTAATTTATTTTCTCCTCTCCCTCTCGCCCACAGACCTTTAACAGCAGGCTGCATTTCTCACCTAGGGAAACCTGGCCCGGAAGGTGTCAAGACGACTGCATTTCCAATGGCGACTCTCTCAGTGCCGTGGTAACGGGAGACTCTACTGTGGCAGGTTCATTAGGGGGAGGGTTGTGTCATGTCAGAGACCTGAAGAACAGAACAGCTCTAAGGCCGCCAGCTCTAAGGCCCAGGCATTTTAACTAGTGGGGAGGAGGTTATGCTAACAGAGAAGTTCAACCTGATCACTATAATCGCCCACTCAGGTCTCTTCTCTGTTTCTTCATGCTTGTGCTACAGTTTGTTGACTGACACTCAAGTTGAATCCGAATGCTCCTCACAATACCCAAGGCCCCAAAGCACCAAAACGTTGCTGAATAGCCTTTGTCTTGTATTTCACAAACACTGTAAATAAGATAGATTTTTGTATGCATTGGAATGACAAGCACCCCTATTCAAAGCTCTCCCTTTTCATTTAATGGTCTTTCAAAATTGTCTCTTTGAGAGAAATTGTTGGACAATGCTGATAAATCCTCTCCTCCAACCACCTACCTGTGATTACACCATACAATGTTGACAATACCTCAACAGATGGAAGCTATCCCAACCCCAAATCCTGAACATCAGAGGAATTCAATTATACTGATAAAAATAATCTGATGAATTGTACATTTTCCCCTCACATCCCTACCTCTTCTGGGAAAAACACCAGTCAAAAGCCTGTAGACACTAGACAAAAAGCAATGAAAATCCATTTTGGGATTGGAGTTTATTCCTACATGGATTGGCAATTTGAGCATACTGTATATTAGCATATCAATGGAAGAGAAAGATTTGAGTCTATTTGAGGAAGGAAAAAAACAGAGTGACATTTTATCTTTAGTAGTGTGACGTGTGTCTGTGTAGTCTAATTAACGAGGGGAGTGTGGGTGTATGTGTGAGGTCAGCTATGGTGTGTGTGCAGGCGTGTGTCAGGGAGAGGTATAAAAGGGTAATGTCACCCTCTCTGGGGGCTAATACAGTAAAAGTCTGAGGAATCAGGGAAGACTATAGCTGTATCAGGGACTATGTAAGTACACCTTGATACCTTATAATTTCCCACAGGTAAACTGGCTGGAGATCGAATTAGAATCGACCATGACACTGACTAGAGATTCTTGATTTCCGCGCATTTGTAATAACTTTGTTTCAGGAATTTATCATACATTATGTAGTGAAGTGTGATTTGAGTAACTACGTAGTAATTACTTTGGTAACTCATTTTAAATGTCTGTTATCGCAATTCAACATTTCACAGTATATGCTATAACCATGTGTATCTGCATTATATCATTTTATTAAAAAGGGGGTTTCCCAAACTGTGGGTACTCCAAGGGCTACGCAAGCAAAATCTGTATTACTCCAGTTGGTAATTACTAAAAGTCAACATGTATGTGTTTTCTGAGAGTTGGATGAACAGATTAACATCTAAACGATGGATTAACATTAGAATACGGAAATGTTGCTAGTTTTCAAAGGAATATTCAGATAGATGCAGAGATACAGTAGGTTGCAGATTTAAAAAATAAAATGGGGCCATACTTGCGAATGTTAGAAAAAGTTTAAACTTTTCCTCCATCTCAAAAATGTGCATCAGCTAATAAAAATTGTTGACGTAGTTGCATGTGACCAAATATATATATACACACACACACACACACACACACACACACACAAGCTATTCCCAACATATCCTAAAATACTTAGCTCTGTGCTAACCTGCACGGCTGGCCGTAATTATATCCGGTTCAAATTCCATATCAGCCAAATAAAATAGTTGACGTAGTTGGACATGATCCAACATTTGTTCATGAAAGTGCTCTTAACAGAAGTCCAACGGCACATTGTGATAATCAAAACAACAAGATTAGGTGTGATTGACTGGCTTCTCAAATAGCGTTCTGTGTAGTGGCTAGCTCTATGAAATTATTGCAGATTGTGGCATGGGTTCAAAACTCTAGGGTTTTTTATATATTATTTTTTTTAAATGTAGAATTACATGTTACATTGTGCTACATAAATAATCGTTGCTGCTATGTTACGTAGACGTGTAGGCCTACACTTACATACAACATTTTATATGCATTATTATAATCATCCACTTAGTCACATACGTTATTTGAATCGAGCATCGAGGACCAGAAATGAAGTGTTTTCCTCAACAAAAATGCCTGATGTGAGGGTTCGAATCCACGGTTAATGATAAACTTAAACGTTGTGTAGACCTTTATCTTTTTTACAAAAAAAGGACATGGATGTGTGCGAAACAGATTAGCAGAAATGTGTGATTTTATCATGTGAAAACATGCCTTTAGAATTTTGTCAAATTTTAGTAGTAGCATAGTGTAACGTATTGTAAATATCTATTCCTGTAGCCGATACTACGCCGCCTTTGTTATACAGGAGCGGGAAGTCCAACATGTCCTTTAAATCAGGAGTAGAGCATGGGAATAAACAGGCCAGGTAGAATACAAAAATATAGATTTTATTCACAATAGGACAAATAGAAAGCTTAGACTGGAACAATCATCTTCAGCACTTAGCAACTGCACAGAATCTTCTGACAAATTATTTAGTTATACCATCATTATATGCCATTTAGCAGACGCTTTTATCCAAAGTGACTTACAGTCATGCGTGCATACATTTTTTTGTGTATGGGTGGTCCCGGGAATCGAACCCACTACCTTGGCGTTACAAGCGCCGTGCTCTACCAGCTGAGCTACAGAGGACCACATAGCATAACCAAGGTATAACCAAGGTATCACGTTTTAGTTCTGTTGAAGGAGGGCATGTCAAGGGAGAAGGAGAGTGGCACCAATGGAGACGGGCACTCTAGCCATAGAACATTAAACTCCTTCATTTGAGCTACACCATGGTCGCCGCTCCCGTCCTCCCATGACATGCCAGCCTTTACAATGTTAGGGGAGCCCTTGAAACAAAAGTAAATCACAGCTTTTATGCAAACAGCCCCTGTATGTCTAAGCCTTTAGATTGCAATTTCTACTAAGCTAACATATGTAATTGTTTGAAGATGGTCATAAAAGGGATCATTTTGCCATTTGATTTGAAGGACCCCTTTAAGTATAAAAACAACGAAACATAGAATTTTGCCTTTAAGGCTGTAGCCCATAGAAACACATTTGTACATGGCAAAACAGTCGAAAAATAAATCCTTAGATATAGTACAGAATCTTATTCCTGAGAGATATGAAAGCTCAGGAAAAAAATTATTTTTAGGCCCATGTCCGGATCCTCTCATGTGTATAACACTGCTTTCACAAGCCCCATGTTAAGCGCAAGCTTTATATTGGCGGAAAGGGGTGATTGAGCTGCAGCCTCTCCAAGAAACGGTAAGTCTCTAGCATAAACACACAGGGAGCTATTCAATATTCAGAATTATGTCACTGTGACTCACCGGCCACAGGCGCATCAATCCACATAAGTTGTTTTATTATTTGAATGAGGTGCACCTGTGACTGACAGAGGCAGGCGGCTGTGTTCAAGAACCACAACAAACTTCAACCCGTTACATCTTTCCACCCTAATTTTGGAACATGTCCTCACATTCGACAAAGTAAACTAAGCACAAAGTAAACTCTAAAAGAAATAAGGATAAAATAAGGGTAAAGGGCAATAATGAAAAAACACAAAAAAATAAAGAAGGTTTGGGCAAAAAAATTACATGCAAAGGGCACTCAAGAGAAACTTAAATAAGGGATAATAAATATCAAACCACCATGCAAAAAGACAGAGCGAAAAGGGATGTATTCTCGTCAACTTCTAGTTTCTTCATATTTCCTCCAGCTTCTCATCACCACTCCATCACCAGTCAGTTCACCTGGGGACCGTCACCATATAGCTCGCCCCAGATTCTGTAATACCCTACTCTCTCACGCACACAGGCACCGCTCTCTTCACAGATAATGTTTCATCTTCAAAAATACTTGGTGCATAGGATTAGTTGCCACATTTTAACAATAGGCCTACTTACTGGAGCTCCTCGTCAGCGACTTAAAGCCAAGTTATGGAAATGCGATCTGGAGGCTCCGTACTGAAGGTTTGACGCAATTGCGCTGCCTCTGGAAGGTTTGCCGAGGCCAAATAGAGGCAGTGTAAGCTTCTCATTAACATCCCCCTCCAACTTCCCTCATGGAAATGACACCTCCAACCTGACACATACTTACCCAGCCGCCAGGCCACCCACACAGTGATGGCAGCGGAGGGCACCGCCATTATGGCCACAACCGTGCCAAGTGCCGCTCCTTAACGAAGCTCAATCCCACTCACCACACACCAGGCTTCAGAGGCTCCATTAAACAAAGGCCAACCCAGGGACGCACACAAACTCAAAATGCACCAATAGTTTATAGAGTTAACTACAAGGCAACCCAAAATGTGATTCAAATACAAGTCTCAGAAAAACAAATAATATTTGAAAATATTTAATATATTTAAGTTATTTGAATAAAAAATTACATGTATTTGATTGCTGCCAAAAACTAAAAACTACAACCGTTAATTGAATTAGTCTAAATTTATGATCATAAGCACAACACATTAGGGACATGGAATCACCTCAACAGTCATTTTAAAGCTGTAAAAGTGGTCTAACAAATATAGTTTCCCAATGAGTGAGACAAAGATAATACAGTAACACGTCACATAAAGTTATAATACAGGTGTAGTAACTTTGATTACAATAGAAACAGTGACATAGGACTTTGGAAATTGCATAATAATGGAGTTATTACAACAGTCACTATTTCTTGGGTACACTCAGCTCATTGCTATGCACTTACCAAAGTATTATGTAACAATGTAAAGTGTTACTGAGAATGCTAACAGTAACAAAACATGGCTATTAAGTGTTGAAAGGGTGACTGCCTTCTTGAATCAACTACATCCAGGGCCGGACTACCGCATTTGAGGCCCCGGGGCACAGACCTCAGATATTTTTAATTTGTATGAAATCAACTAATTTACTGCATTTCAACAAATGTTGCCATGGTGCAGGAAAAATAAAAGGTTTGTTTTATAGCACATCTCTTGCTTTTGCTCACATTTTGACAGGAAGCTGAGAGAGAATTGCCATTTTAAAGCTACTTTTCTGCTCTTCTACACATTTTTCCATGGGGTTGAGAAAGTTCTGAAGTTTAAAACAAATTTCCTTTAATTCTACACCTTTGCTAGCATATGCCATCTGGGGGCCCATGACCCATTTTATTATATTATTATTTTTTGGGGGGGGGGGGGCTGACTACAGACAAGGTAGGTTGTAAAGCATTTGTTTGTACTCTGAGTAACCTATCCCTTTAAAGATGGGATAGTGTGTTTGAAACAAGAACACTTGCCCTCAGATGGACAAAGAGGTTCAAAGTTGTTTTTGGTAAGCATCAAACTTACTGTTTGCAATTTTTGCAAATGGCTTTGAATTATTCAGCAGTATTTTCAGGTATCATAAAATTGCAGCTTTCAAGTTAAGTGTTCATCAAGGATCTCTATGTACTTTGCGCCGTTCATCTTTTCCTCGAGCCTGACTAGTCTCCCAGTCCCTGCCGCTGAAAAACATCCCCACACCATGATGCTGCCACCACCATGCTTCACTGTAGGGATGGTGCCAGGTTTCCTCCAGACGTGACACTTGGCATTCAGGCCAAAGAGTTCAATCTTGGTTTCATCAGACCAGAGAATCTTGTTTCTCATGGTCAGAGTCCTTTAGGTGCCTTTTGGCAAACTCCAAGCGGGCTGTCATATGCCTTTTACTTTAACCAAAAACCAGCAGGTACTTTGCCCTCCATGGAATGAGTTTGAAACCCCTGGTATAGGAGATTGTATGTGCTCTAATCATGCCCTCTTTAACATGCAGTTCCAGATTCAGCCCTGCAATTAGTTGAAGACCGCCAATCCAATAGTTTCATAAAAGTAGTCACTTCATGAGATCTGTATTCAAATGGTTTTAAAAAGCATGCCTTTTTTGGTATCTGTATTAAAATATATTTTAGTCACCGCCAAAGTAACTATTTGTTCCCCCGAATAAATATGTCACGCCCTGACTCAGGGGACGCTCAAATGTTGAGTCAGGGTGTGTATGTTCTATGTTGGGTATTTCTATGTTGGTGTTCTATTATGTGTATTTCTATGTTGGCCGGTGTGGTTCCCAATCAGAGGCAGCTGTAGCTCGTTGTCTCTGATTGGGGACCATACTTAGGCAGCCTATTGGCACTAGTGGGTTGTGGGATCTTGTTCCATTTAAGGTATGTTGTGCTGCCTTGGACTTCACGTTTCGTTTTGTTTGTTGTTTTGTCGTTGTGTTTAATATTTAATAAACATGTACGCATATCATGCTGCGCCTTGGTCTGACCCGTTCATGAACGTACGTGACAGAAGATCCCACCAAACGAGGACCAAGCAGCGTGCCCAGGAAGAGCGAATTGCCATGTCACAGGTGGGCAAATGGTGGTCATGGGAGGAGATATTTACGGGGAAAGGGCCATGGGCAAAGGTAGATGCCCAGGCAGGAGAGGAGCAACGGCAGCACAGAGGAAGCCGGTCGAGGAAGAAGCCCGAGAGACAGCCCCAATAAAACATTTTTGGGGGGGCTAAGAGGGTGGTTGGCGGAGCCTAGGGTTAGAGCAGAGCCAACTCCCCGTACTCACGCGAGAAGGCGTATGACTGAGCAAGCTCCATGTTATGCGGAGCTACGTACTGTGTCACCAGTGCGCCGGCACAGTCCTGTACGTCCTGTGCTTGCACCACGCACGTGCCGTGCGAAGATGGGCATCCAGCCATGATGGGGTGTGCCGGCTCAACGCTCCTGGTCTCCAGTACGCCTCCTCGGTCCCGCATATCCTGCGCCAGTTCTACGAGCTGTATTGCCAGTACGCGTGCACAGCCCAGTGCGTCCTGTGCCAGCGCCCCGCACGTGTAGTGCAAAAGTGGGCAGCCAGCCAGCCAGGACGGGTTGTGCCAGCTCTCCGCTCCAGACCTCCAGTCTGCCTTCGCAGCCCGGCCCGGCCTGTTCCTGCCCCTCGCACCAAGCCAGTGGTGCGCATCGCCAGCCCGGCCCGGCCTGTTCCTGCCCCTCGCACCAAGCCAGTGGTGCGCGTCGCCAGCCCGGCCCGTTCCTGCCCCTCGCACCAAGCCAGTGGTGCGCGTCGCCAGCCCGGCCCGGCCTGTTCCTGTCCCTCGCACCAAGACAGTGGTGCGCGTCGCCAGCCCGGCCCGGCCTGTTCTTGTCCCTCGCACCAAGCCAGTGGTGCGCGTCGCCAGCCCGGCCTGTTCCTGCCCCTCGCACCAAGCCAGTGGTGCGCGTCGCCAGCCTGGCTCGGCCTGTTCCTGCCCCTCGCACCAAGACAGTGGTGCGCGTCGCCAGCCCGGCCCGACCTGTTCCTGCCCCTCGCACCAAGCCAGTGGTGCGCGTCGCCAGCCCGGTCCGGCCTGTTCCTGTCCCTCGCACCAAGCCAGTGGTGCGCGTCGCCAGCCCGGTCCGGCCTGTTCCTGCTCCTCGCACCAAGCCAGTGGTGCGTGTGTCCAGTCCGGCACGGCCCGTGCCTGTTCCACCGGTGCCTGGTTCGGCACCGGTCAGCTGCTCTACTCCGGAGCCAGAGCAGTCCGCTCCACCGGTGCCTGATCCAGCTCCGGTCAGCTGCTCCACTCCGGAGCCAGAGCAGTCCGCTCCACCAGGGTCTAGTCCAGATCCGGTCAGCGGCTCCACTCCGGAGCCAGAGCAGCCCGCTCCACCGGTGCCTGATCCAGCTCCGGTCAGCAGCTCCACTCCGGAGCCAGAGCAGTTCACTTCACCGTTGTCGGGTCCAGCTCCAGTCAGCGGTTCCAGTCCAGACCCAGACGTCAGCCCCTCTCCAGGTTCGGGGTCTCCCACACCAGGGTCCAGACAGGGCTTGGTACTTCGTGGGAGGAAGGAGAGGGCAAGCAGCGCGCCGAGGTCCAGACCAGACCAGGGGCGCAACAGGGAGGCGGAGAATCGGTGGTTGTCACGCCCGGCCCCTACCCTGTTATGTTTATGTTGTGCGGTCGGAGTCCGCACCTTTGGGGGGTACTGTCACGCCCTGTCTCAGGGGACGCTCAAATGTTGAGTCAGGGTGTGTATGTTCTATGTTGGGTATTTCTATATTGGTGTTCTATTATGTGTATTTCTATGTTGGCCGGTGTGGTTCCCAATCAGAGGCAGCTGTAGCTCGTTGTCTCTGATTGGGGACCATACTTAGGCAGCCTATTGGCACTAGTGGGTTGTGGGATCTTGTCCAGTTAAGGTATGTTGTGTTGTGCTGCCTTGGACTTCACGTTTCGTTTTGTTTGTTGTTTTGTCGTTGTGTTTAATATTTAATAAACATGTACGCATATCACGCTGCGCCTTGGTCTGACCCGTTCATGAACGTACGTGACAAAATAGTTACTTTCCACAAAGCATAATTTAAACTATAGTTATCCCATGTCTGGCATATACTAAAAAAGATAACTTTCAAATTATTTAATTTAACGCTTAAAATATTACAAAGCTCCGGTCCTTGCCGACAAAATATAACGTGGGGGATTTAAATCAGGAGTGGAGCATGGGAATAAACAGACCAGGTAGAATACAAAAATATATTGAATTCACAATGGGACCAATAGAAAGTTTAGACTGGAACATCTTCAGCGAATAGTGCTCTGCAAAGAATATTCTGACCAGTTATATCATCACTCATTATTCAATAATCAAGGTATCCCATTTAAGTTCTGTTTAACTCTGGCCTACATACAAAACATACCAACAACCCAGGAGGGCATTCCAAGGGAGAAGGAGAGCGGCACCAATTGAGATGGGCACTCTAGCCATAGAACATTACTCCTCCTCTCCCGTCCTCCCATGACATGCCAGCCTTTACCATTGTTAGGGTATACTCTGAAACAAAAGTAAAGCACAGATTTTATAGCCACGCCCTTAAATAGAATGAGGTACACCTGTGACTGACAGAGGCAAAAGGCTGCATTCAAGAAAAACAAACTTCAACCCGTTACACTAGTCAAGGGTCGTGTCTGGGCGACTTTGTCGCTATATTTAGCGAGTTTTCAGACCCCTCTAGCACACATTTTCAAAAAAGCGACTAGCGACAAATCTAGCGACTTTTTCTGGTGTTATTGGAGACTTTTGGAAACTCTGACGTGAAAGCACGTATCGTTCTTACTCTTCTCAACGAGCAGCTGGACCCCGGGCCCCACCCCCGTCCCAAAGCACTCACAGGCGGTCCTCGCGCAGCAGTCCCTCCCAGCTGCAGTCAGAGCAGGAGATATTCACCCCTCTGCGTCCAGACTGCAAATGAATCGCGCATGCAGGAAGCCGCCGCTGGCTGATCCAGCCCTGGCTTACATTCAGGGCGGAATGTAAATGTAGGGTGTTTTTTACTCACTTTTTGTTTCTCCCACAACGTTATTCCTCTCTCCTACAGCGTCCATCACAATTACATGCACATGGCCAATTATGCAAATTATATGATGTTGTCATTTAGCGACTTTTAGGACAGCCAATAGCTACTTTCCTTACTGAGGAGTTGGCAACACTGCTGCTCAGGTTAGCATAGGGATAATTGTGCCAGTTTATGTGATGGGAACAGCTAACATGTAGTGTTTGATCACGTGCAACTACATCAACAATTTTAATTGCATGATGCGCATTTTGAGACGCAGAAAACATTTAAATTCAACTTTTTCTAATGTTCGCAAGTATGGCCCAAGTGAGTTTTGAGGAATTACATGAACTTTTTGTGAACGTTTGATCTTTGCAGACGATGCTGGTATCCCAAACACGTGTGCAGTCGGTTGCTGTCATGGTTCTTGTCGTCTTCACAGTCATTCGCTGTCAGGAGAATGAAAGGTATGTGTCTGGTTCCTCTCAAGGTTTACTCCTTTATTGTTTTGTTTTTTTAATATGCTGAAAGTTGCTGAAGTCAATTTTTCACACCTCATATTTGTTGCTAGCAACTACACATTACAGCTCTCTCCTCCTTGTCTATCCTCCTTTATCATCTTTCTATCACATTATTTTCTGAATATTTTCGGAACACATTACTGTACTCCTCTCCCTCCATGCTTAAAATATATATTATCTCTGCCTCCCTCCTCTCTTCTCCTTTCCTCTACTCCTCTCCACCCCTTCCTCCTCTCCACTCCAGCAGGCGAGCGGTAACGGAGCACCAGCTGATGCATGACCGTGGCAGGACTATCCAGAGCCTGAAGAGACTCATCTGGTTGTCCAGTGCCATGGAGGGTCTCCACACCGCCCAGACACGCTCCTCCTCCCTGCTGTCCCCCGCCGCCCTCAACTCCGTCCCGGGCTACACCCCGGGCCTCTCCCCTGCCCTCAACCCACACCCTGCTGGCTCTCAGTCTGGAGAGGCCAGCAACAACCACAAGGGGTCAGTGGAGAGACTAATGAGAAACTTCTTCAGCCCCCACCTCATGGACCTCTCTGAGGGGGAACCATAGATCCTGCAACTCCAGAACCACCTCTATTTCGCATTCTGTGTCACTGCTTTGAATGTCCATGAGTATGTTAGACTACTAAAAGTCTGCACATGACAAAAAAACTGACCATGACTTTTATTCATGGCTATCTGCTTTGAGCCTGCTACTTTTGGCATGTTTTTCACCCATCAGATCTCTCAGCCTGGTCTCATAGACTAGACATAACATAGTAAATGTAAATACGGACACTCAAATTAGTATGATATGTTACGTTTGGTATGGTTACATAAGACAGATGGTTCCTTAGGGCAAAAACTAAAGTAGGGTCGGTGGGCATATAACGCGAATGTCTAGCAACCCTAAGGTCGCAAGTTCGAATGTCATCAAGGACAACTTGAGCATTTTTGCTAATTAGCAACTTTTCAACTACTTACTACTTTTTAGCTACTTTGCAACTACTGAGCATGTTAGCTAACCCTTCCCCTAACCCTTTTAGCTAATCCTTCACCTAACCTTAACCCTTTTAGCTAATCCTAACTATGAACTTAACCCTTTAACCTAACTCCTAAACGTAACCCTAACCCCTAGCCTAGCTAACTTTAGCCAGCTAGCTAACGTTAGACACCTAGCTAGAATTCGTAACATATCATACATTTTGAAAATCATAACATATTGTACGTTTTGCATATTCGGAACATATTGTACGTTTTGCAAATTCGTAACCCATAATATGATTTTTTATTCGTAAGATATCATACGAAATGGGTGATGGACATCCACAAATGAATACATACGATATGAAAAGTAACATATCATACTAAATGGAGTGTCTCAGCTTTACATGCAGAATAATACTAAATGCTCTGAGACCAGGTAGAATTTCTGTGAAGATGTACTGTAAATGTCAACTAGTGCTGTATGCAACAATGCATGGTCATCTCATTAAAATACTTTTTCTTTATCTGCTGATGATGATCTCAGTCATTCTTAATTGATTCTTAATTTACTCTAAAGCTCTGTTAAATTCCCTTATTAACCAAGACCCAGAAATAGCGACAGATTGCTTTGACTCCCCTGTCTCTTCTGGTCCTCTGTAGCTCAGCTGGTAGAGCACGGCGCTTGTAACGCCAAGGTAGTGGGTTTGATCCCCAGGACCACCCATACACAAAAATGTATGCACGCATGACTGTAAGTCGCTTTGGATAAAAGCGTCTGCTAAATGGCATATTTATGGTCATTCACATATTCCCAGTGTTTCAGTGCTGTTGATATTGTGTGATGAACATTCCACCGTCTTTTAATAGAAGCACTCTAATATGGAACCACTCTAATCTGTGAATAGTGGCTGATTGGCGCTCGTTTGTCAGTTTTCTGAGTCCCATCACGGGACTAGAGGCCGTCCTCTTAAGAGTAGGTTAGAGCTAGGCTTTATCTAGATAACTCAACAGCCAAGGATTCATTTTTTACATTTTACATTTTATTTTAGAGATTCCTGCTCTCAGAGTTCCATGGATTCTAACTGGGTTTTCAACCTATTAGTGGAGATGATTATGGGGAAACTTGTAGACCAGGGGAAGTATCATTTAAAGGAAAGTAGATGGCTTAGTTGTCACAACAAGAAAAAGGGGTCAACCACTATTTGTGCTAACAATGTTGATAGAAATTTTTAAACGATAACACTTTTAAAACTCCACACTTCTTTATTTTCACTGTGTATAAATAATATACTTTGCTTCAATTTCTACATACAGATCTATATAATCTTGAAGTTGAAATAGTGTGCTCATGCGTCGCTACAATCGTTACTCATTCTTTCTGTAAGAAATGTTGGATCATTCAATCACTATTTTAAAACGAACACCATCAAGTAACATTAATGTTTTTTTGCCACGACAAGACGTGTAAAACAAAGATATTGAACGTATCTCATCATAACTCACAAATGTTTAATTACTCCTAATAACAATAACAAACATAGCTGTTAATTCTCTAGAACTTAACAGTTTGGGGTACTGTTATTCACAATATCTATATGAATATTCATGAATAGAATATCATTCTAGTCCCCTGAATGACAGAGGCAACATTAGTGCAGATATGAAACGTCCTTTCAGGACAGAAGGAGAAGGATTAATTATTATAACTTCAATTGTAATAAAATAATAATTTATACTTGAATTATAACCAATAGGACATCATTGCAAAGCCTTTATCTTGATGTTGAGTATTGATCCACATATCCATGTGTCCTGTGAGGAACCCCAGAATAGAGAGTGGAAGCTGGGACAGAGAGGTCTGGAACTGGCTTCATAAAGGCATATCCAGCAGGATGGCTTGACGCACATGCGCAAACACACAAACTGCTCTATGATTGGTTGAGTCCTGTACACATCACTGAGGATGCTGTGATAGTGGAGGTGGCAGGTGATGTGCGAATTCTGGGCCAACAGCATTCCTGACAGACAGAGAGAGAAAAAAGATAGAGTAGGGAATGAGAGAGCATTGAAATCAACAGCAACTCAAAAGTTATTGACATTACCTCATCAGAAAGACAAGAATACTACACATCATGTTTTGTTGACTAAAGAGAATGCTAAACTTCAAGCCTTCAGCCCCTAATCCCACACTGACTAGTTATGAGGCTAATTGATGACTCTTCTATCCCTTCTCATGGTTCTAACATTCAATGCTCATCGACCCCCTGCCTCCATGTATACCCCTGCCTTCCCCTGTATCCCCAGCCTCCCTCCCAAGGCACCTCTCTGCCTCCCGCTGCCTCTCCCTGCCCCTACCTGATCTATCCAATCCTGCCTATCCTTACCTTACCGCCCCTGTCTCTCCCTACCTCCCCACCTCCCCTGTCTCTCCCTACCTCCCCACCTCCCCTGTCTCTTCTTACCTTCCCACCTCCCCTGTCTCTCCCTACCTCCTCACCTCCCCTGTCTCTCCCTACCTCCTCACCTCCCCTGTCTCTCCCTACCTCCCCACCTCCCATCTCTCCCTACCTCCCCACCTCCCCTGTCTCTCCATACCTCCCCACCTCACCTGTCTCACCCTACCTCCCCACCTCCCCTATCTCTCCCTACCTCCCCACCTCCCCTGTCTCTCCCTACCTCCCCACCTCCCCTGTCTCTCCCTACCTCCCCACCTCCCCTGTCTCTCCCTACTTCCCCACCTCCCCTGTCTCTCCCTACCTCCCCTCCTCCCCTGTCTCTCCCTACCTCCCCACCTCCCCTGTCTCTCCCTATCTCCCCACCTCCCCCGTCTCTCCCCCACCTCCCCTGTCTCTCCCTACCTCCCCACCTCCCTGTCTCTCCCCACCTCCCCTGTCTCTCCCTACCTCCCCACCTCCCCTGTCTCTCCCTACCTCCCCACATCACCTGTCTCTCCCTACCCTCCCACCTGCCCCGTCTCTCCCTACCTCCCCACCTGCCCCGTCTCTCCCTACCTCTCCACCTCCCCTGTCTCTCCCTACCTCCCCACCTCACCTGTCTCTCCCTACCTCCACACCTGCACCGTCTCTCCCTACCTCTCCACCTCCCCTGTCTCTCCCTACCTCCCCACCTACCCCGTCTCTCCCTACCTCCCCACCTACCCCGTCTCTTCCTACCTCCCCACCTGCCCCATCTCTCCCTACCTCCCCACCTCCCCTCTCTTCCTTTCTCCCTGCCTCTCCCTGTCTCCCCATGAATGTTAGCAGCTGCCCCCATTAGGCAGCAGTGGATCAGCCAGGGGAAAACAGTAACTGTATCTGTTTGTCGATCTCTCTGGTGTCATCCTCGTTTGCTTCATTGGTCTGGCCCCTCACTGGCTTTGCATGAGAAAAATACCAATTTCTGAGATCAGTGACTGCATGCAACTATGTGCATCCCTGCATACCTGCATGTGTATTTGTGCCTGCATAAGTGTGCATATGTAGCCCTATGGCATTCATGCATAGGGGCAGCAGGTAGCTTAGTGGTTAAGAGCGTTGTGCCAGTAACCGAAAGGTCGCTGGTTCTAATCCCCGAGCCGACGAGGTGAAAAATCTGTCTGTGCCCTTGAGCAAGGCACTTAACCCTAATTGCTCATATAAGTCGCTCTGGATAAGAGCGTCTGCTAAATGACTAAATAAAAAAATAAAATGCATATGTGTGTTCCTCTCCCCTTCACTCAATGTGATCACTGCATGATGTTGGCCAGTTTCTCTTTAGTCATACTACGGTAATACTACAGTAACTCACTGTGATCACTGCATGATGTTGGCCAGTTTCTCTTTAGTTATACTACAGTAATACTACAGTAACTCACTGTGATCACTGCATGATGTCAACCAGTTTCTCTAGATATACTACAGCAGTGGTCACCAACCTTTTCTGAGTCAAGATCACTTTCACTGTCAAAAAGCAAGCTGAGCTCTACCGCTCAAATTTGTTTAAAATGTTACTTAAAAAATGTAACATTAACTTAATAAAAACAGTTCTGTAGGAATGAGGTTTGTGCAGTAGGCCAAATACACGATCACAGCATATTGGCATTAGTCTCAGCGGAGAGAGGGCGAGAGCAGCAGAGGGTCTGCCTCTCACGGTCCCCGCTCTCTCCTTCCTTTCCTCCGGTGAGACTGGCCAGTGAGATGGTACAGTCTTCCACCTGGTGGCGAACCTCGAGTCACACCGCATCTGCCTCAGGCACAAATTAATGTTGTTCGTATGACCAGAGAACATGAAATACTCCTCGATATTAAAATAGACACGACGAGCTGCTAATAATAATAAAAACGAAGGTCTATCGATACACTTTGCGGCTGCACATACATTGCAGCTGCAGCGCGAGTAGAAGTAGAGAGAAGCCCGTGTTATGTTTTGTAATAGTGTTGAATAAAAACAGTGTTGACAGTGCTGAATAAAACTTAGACATGAACTCACTCGTAAAAACTGCAGCTCTTTGCTGTATTCTTTGACAGTCTCTCTTTGCTGTATTCTTTGACAGTTATGAAATCTCACGTAGGCTAGCATCAAACTTTGCTGTGGCCGGAGTCGTGGAAGCTGTAGGTTGGCACGGTGATTTGAGCTATCTGATTGGCCAGCCCAGTAGGCGCACTCGATGTATCCACAGATCTCCCGGTCCACCGTGTAGGCAGAGTTTTTATTTTCAGACATTTTAAATGGTTCAAAATAGGAACACTTAGCCTACCCAGTGCGCAGGGCTTCTGAATCAAGTGCACCTACCTCCAACAGTGCAACACTAATAAAAAAAAGGAGAGCAAGCCTTTATCATTGGCTTTTCTACAGAAATGTTTGGTGATCTACTAGGAATGCCTTGAAGATCTACCAGTTGATCGTGATCGGCCGGTTGGTGACCACTGTACTACAGTAATACTACAGTAACTCACAGCGATAACTGCATGATGTCGGACAGTTTCTCTAGTTATACTACAGTAATACTACAGTAACTCACTGTGATCACTGCATGATGTCTGCCAGTTTCTCGTGGTAGTACTCGTAGTTGTCCTGGCAGTCCTCCCAGGGGGTGAACGTTAGGTCATCATTCTCCACAAAAGTGTCCCAGACGTAGGTGAAGTCCATTGGTTTCATCATCCTCAGCTTGCACCCCGCTTGAGACAGAGCATTCAGACCCGCCTGGATGTCTTGTTCCTCCCACTCAAACAGCCGGGCTGAGAAGAGGGTCATCTTGATGCTCTTCCTGGCCTGAAGGACCTCTGCGATCTTAGCCGCACAGACCGCACAGGGACTGGACGACATGTACCTGGGACAGGGGAGGAGGTAAAGATGAATTAGGCACAGATGATGAGTTCAGAGATAGGGTTCTAATTGTTTCATTAAGTGCTGCTACATTTCTGTGAAACGAGCCACCGCTATCTGCGTAGATACTGTGTTACATGTATGGATAGATAGTTAACAGGTTACCGTGTATTTGATAGCTAGGGACCATGTGACTGTGTGTTTGGCCGATAGTTCCCAGGTGACAGTGTATTTGAGCGATATGTCCCAGGTTACAGTGTATTTGAGAGATATGTCCCAGATTACAGTGTATTTGAGAGATATGTCCCAGGTTACAGTGTATTTGATAGATATGTACCAGTGCATTTAAATTCAAATCAAATCAAATGTTATTTGTCACATGCACCGAATACAACAGGTGTAGACCTTACAGTGAAACGCTAACTTACAAGCCCTTAACCAACAATGCAGTTTTAAGAAAAATAAGTGTTAAGTAAATCATTAAAGAGCAGCAGTAAAATAACAGTAGCGAGGCTATATACAGGGGGTACTGATACAGAGTCAATGTGCGGGGGCACAGGTTAGTCGAGGTAATTGAGGTAATATGTAAATGTAGGTAGAGTTAAAGTGACTATACATAGATAATAAACAGAGAGTAGCAGCAGCGTAAAAGGGGTTGTGGGTGTGTGTGTGTGGGGGGGGGCAATGCAAATAGTCATTTGATTAGCTGTTCAGGAGTCTTATGGCTTGGGGGGTAGAAGCTGTTAAGAAGCCTTTTGGACCTAGACTTGGCGCTCCGGTACCGCTTGCCGTGTGGTAGCAGAGAGAACAGTCTATGACTAGGGTGGCTGGAGTCTTTGACAATTTTTAGGGCCTTCCTCTGACACCGCCTGGTATAGAGGTCCTGCATGGCAGGAAGCTTGGCCCCAGTGATGTACTGGGCCGTACGCACTACCCTCTGTAGTGCCTTGCGGTCGGAGGCCGAGCAGTTGCCATACCAGGCAGTGATGCAAACAGTCAGGATGCTCTCGATGGTGCAGCTGTAAAACTTTTTGAGGATCTGAGGACCCATGCCAAATCTTTTCAGTCTCCTGAGGGGGAATAGGCTTTGTCGTGCCCTCTTCATGACTGTCTTGGTGTTTGGACCATGATAGTTTGTTGGTGATGTGGACACCAAGGAACTTGAAGCTCTCAACCTGCTCAACTACAGCCCTGTCGATGAGAATGGGGGCGTGTTCGGTCCTCTTTTTCCTGTAGTCCACAATCATCTCCTTTGTCTTGATCACGTTGAGGGAGAGGTTGTTATCCTGGCACCACACGGCCAGGTCTCTGACCTCCTCCCTATAGGCTGTCTCACCGTTGTCGGTGAACAGGCCTACCACTGTTGTGTCGTCTGCAAACTTAATGATGGTGTTGGAGTCGTGCCTGGCCATGCAGTCATGGGTGAACAGGGAGTACAGGAGAGGACTGAGCACGCACGCCTAAGGGGCCCCCGTGTTGAGGATCAGCGTGGCAGATGTGTTGTTACCTACCCTTACCACCTGGGGGCGGCCCGTCAGGAAGTCCAGGATCCAGTTGCAGAGGGTTTAGTCCCAGGGTCCTTTGCTTAGTGATGAGCTTTGAGGGCACGATGGTGTTGAACGCTGAGCTGTAGTCAATTAATAGCATTCTCACGTAGGTGTTCCTTTTGTCCAGGTGGGAAAGGGCAGTGTGGAGTGCAATAGAGATTGCATCGTCTGTGGATCTGTTGGGGCGGTATGTAAATTGGAGTGGGTCTAGGGTTTCTGGGATAATGGTGTTGATGTGAGCCATGACCAGCCTTTCAAAGCACTTCATGGCTACAGACGTGAGTGCTACGGGTCGGTAGTCATTTAGGCAGGTTACCTTAGTGTTCTTGGGCACAGGGACTATGGTGGTCTGCTTGAAACATGTTGGTATTACAGACTGTCAGGGACAGGTTGAAAATGTCAGTGAAGACACTTGCCAGTTGGTCAGCGCATGCTCGGAGTACACATCCTGGTAATTCGTCTTGCCCTGCGGCCTTGTGAATGTTGACCTGTTTAAAGGTCTTACTCACATCGGCTACGGAGAGCGTGATCACACAGTCATTTGAGAGATACGTACCAGGTGACAGTGTATTTGAGAAATATGTCCCAGGTTACAGTGTATTTGAGAGATATGTCCCAGGTTACAGTGTATTTGAGAGATATGTCCCAGGTTACACTGTATTTTATAGATATGTACCAGGCGACAGTGCATTTGAGAGACATGCCCCAGGTAACAGTGTATTCGAGAGATACGTACCAGGTGACAGTGTATTTGACAGCAGGGTCGTAGTCTGGGAGAGTCTGGAGGAAGAAGGCCTGCTCAGCGTGGGCTCCTGAGTGTTCATCCTCCAGGTAACCTCTCATCAGACCGTCATCAGCCTTCCCCTTGTCCACCAGGTAACACAGGAACGTCTTGTTACGACCTGACGAGTACTCCACATTCTTGAACTGGAACTTAAATTGGAACGGGTCGATGCGGTCCCTGGATGGAGAGGGAATATGGGAATGGGGTTAACATTGGAACATTTTGACAACCCAAACTTAATTGATTGTGTTATAGTATATTATATCAAAGTGTTTCTTCTAAGAGTAGAACTGTTATACAGTTGTCATTACAGAATCACTCCTTATCAGACAGACGGGGGTACGCAGTGCTATTTTTAGGACATTGGCACGGCCTAGCGTGGAATGGCAGCTCTGTATTTTTAGGCCTCTGACTCAATGACCCACTTCAACATTAACCATGATGGGCCAGGGCTTGTGTGGCCCGCGGAGGCCAAGATCACCCCACTGGTACAGTACATAGTCGGTACAAACTGGACAGGACAGAGGTACAGCACTACACTATCTAGCTATGGACACAACTCTATTCACAAACCCTGACCTTAACCTTTATCATATCCCTAACTCAAAATCAATAGCAAATAGCTCATATTTGTGCTCATCAGTTTGGACAATGTTGCCACTTTTACCCTGTCTAGTAATCATCTACGCAATTGTATTTGGTGATGTAGTCAGATGGTGAAGGGGAACAGTCGCTTGTTGAAAACAATAGTTTTAGTGCCTCACCATAAACTAGAAGAAGTGTATAGTACTTTTACGATAATTTATTTCCCAAGCTGTCACACCTCTTCAGGAGTCCTTTCTGAAAGGCAAGTCCATATCATGACAGGGATTCAGGAAACCTGACCCAGTCCAAATGTTTTGATTATGAGTCGGCCATTTTGAGAATGGCAGAGCAGGGTCATGTGTGTGTCTAATGGAGGCTTTTAATGGATGGCTAGAGTCAAATGTGAAGTGAATCCACCAGTAATCACTGAGTAATGCGTAGGCTCTGTCCACAGAAAAGGGTGAGGGTTGTTGTTTGGGCCTGTCCTGTTTTAAGAGGGTAATGTGTTTCAAACTCATAATGGAGTCTTAATCCCCTTTGACTAGCAGGTCTCCTATTAGTCAGTCTGGGCTCTACCAGACATGACACTCACAGACACAGAGGCCCTGTCCCAATAATATGGAAAATTCATATGTTCTTATCACTTGTTCCTTCCTTATATGTTGTCATGCTGGTTTTGACCAATTCAGGACCCTTTCAAGAACACATCTGAAGTAAAAAAACAAAAACAAAAAACATAGATGAAACCCATACAGAGGTGGTGAGTGGGAAGTATTACACTTTATCCCTTTGGTTTCGCAACATATGCGCTTTATATATTTAATGTTGTTGCAGTGTTAACAAATGTAACCCCCAACACAGTCACACCCAAAGGATGACAACAGATCCACCAGATGGAGGGGTGATAAAAACAAAATCAGAGGGTATTTCCGTGCCCTGTGCCCTTCAGTCCCTAAGATGACCTCCGAAACCAAGACCCTCAAATCCCACCCTAAACAGGAACCCAAACACAGATCAACTCAGAATGGAAAAATCCCCAAGAGCTATAACTGAACGAAGCCCCTCACTGTTGCAACATGACCCACCGTGCTAACACACCAACGCACAGGTGATCAACCAATGACTGTGCAACTTTACAATCCAGGCCTCTGGTGGTCAACCAATGACTGGGCCGGATGGAATCTGTGGAGGCATATTTAAGCCCTCAAACATCACTGTGAAGGTGTTGATAAGAGAACCCTACACTTTCTGTCTGGCCTTATCAATGGGTTGGAAACTATCCAAAACAATATACCTTCATTTTGGATTTAATTAAACTTTATGGTAAAACTCAGTGGCTATGTTCCTACCTGACATTTGACCACTTAGTTAAGCGTGGCACTGCTATCATAATGTTGAGTCGTATGGACAGTCACAACAAAACCACTGTGGACTTTCCAGTGTTCAACAGAGTTTAACATTCCACAACGTTCTACAATGTTCTTCAGTGTTTCGCAATGTTCTAAACCCATTTCCTCCTGTCATGTTGGAATGACAGTGGATCTTTCTCGCCATAGTAGGAAAAGTAACCCTCACCATCTCTCTAAAGGTCATTTGGTAAACACTTTACATTCAGTTATCTATGCCTTTTCTGGTAACAACATTGTTATTACCCAGTTGAACATAGTAACTGCTATGTACAGTAGTAAGTTACTCTGTACTTTGGTAGTTACTATGTAATTACTCAGCTATTCATATTCATTGCAGATTAATATATTGAGGAAACAAGACTTGAATAGTAATGATATGAAAGGCAATTCCATGTCACTTAATGTATAATGAAATTAGACATTTTCTGATTTGACCCGAATGACAGCCAACCAGCTGCCGACAACAGACATACAGTACACACACACACAAGGTATCTGTTGTCACCCACCCTTCGATGATCTCCCAAGGGGGCAGCTCAATGGGTTCGTACTCCACATTTGCTCCGTTAGCTTTAGCCGCCGTCGCTTCCCCATTAGCTACGTCTTCATTAGCTGTGGCTCCCTCTTCCATTGGGACCTCTCCGTTCCCCTCCACTTTCTCCCCCACTGCCAGGACCTTCTCCTCCTTCTTCACTAAACTCGTCTTCACCTCCCTCTTCACCTCCCTCTTCATCTCCGTCTTCACCTCTTTCTTGACCTCCACGGTCACCGCTGTCTTTGTCGTCCTCTCTTTCTTCCTCACCACCAGTTTGCTGCTGGCAGCAGCACCCTTCTTGTCGGCCATGGTGACTGGTCCGGGAATGGTAGTCCTGTGTGTGTGAGTGTGAGGTGTGCAGTTGAGTGTGAGTAAGAAGGGGAGATGGTAAGGGTCTGGGGGTTGAAGCAGAGATAGGGAAAGAGGACAGGGGAGTTGCAGAGGGGGGGTAGGAGAGAGAAAGAGAGAGAGATGTGGAATGGAGGTGAGAGAAAGAGAGAGGAAGGGTAGTAGAGAGAGAGAGTGAGAGAGAGAGAGGGAGAGGGAATGAGAGAGAGAGAAAAAGCAGGGATAAGGGGGACAGACAGGGAGAGGGTGGTGTAGACATACTCCGGCAGCTGCTGCTCTAACTCCAGCCAGGTCTATTAAAAGACCCAGGGGGGAGGGGATTGGCCCGGACTCCCCCCTGATGCCCCTCTGTTGTGGCAGGAGAAAAGGGTGGTAGGGGGAGGGAGAGGCGGGGGGAGGGACCCCAAGGGGGGGGCAAAGGCTTAATAGGTATTTAATGTGTACAATGTAAAATGAGAGCCTTGATTAATGTGTTTGTTATTGCAGGGGGGTGGTTAGAAAGATGGAAGTGGTGAGCCGGGTTAGAAAGAGAGTAGTGTTTGTTGCTGGGAGTAGCTACTGGAGGAAGCAGACTGATTGACAGAAGGTTTGGGAAGTTGAAAGAGGAAGAGGTGGGGAGAGGAATGGAGAGAGGGAGAGGGGAAGGAGGGTGCTATAAGATGGAGGGTGCAGGTGCTCAGGGTGTTCAGATCAGTGGCTTGGTGATACGGGGCTCCGGCCCTGTACAGAGGCTGCAAAAATAGAACTATACAGCCTATTCTGGATCTGATTATCTGAGAGAACGTTCACACTTCACACTTGAGCTTTGGGTGGTCTTTTAGTCAAAGGCTTCAAAATGGTGTCACAATGCTAGCCAATACTTTGGATCTCAGGTTGAACGTTTGTGTACAGTCGTCAAAGGAAAGGCCAATTAATACCTGCAGATACATGATCTACATCCAATAAGGCTCTGTTAGCTAATAGCGTTACATGCTGACACACAGAGAGAATATACTACAGTGGGGGAAAAAAAGTATTTAGTCAGCCACCAATTACGAGTGGAGGACAGAGGAGCCTCTTAAAGAAGAAGTTACAGGTCTGTGAGAGCCAGAAACCTTGCTTGTTTGTAGGTGACCAAATACTTATTTTCCACCATAATTTGCAAATAAATTCATTAAAAATCCTACAATGTGATTTTCTGGATTTTTTTTCTCAATTTGTCTGTCATAGTTGACGTGTACCTATGTGTCACGATCGTCGTATTGAATAGACCAAGGCGCAGCGTGATGAACGAACATGGTTAAACTTTATTATCTTTAGTGATAATAGACAACAATAAACAAAACAAGAAACGACTCGTGAAGTCCACGGTAACAATGACCAACACGGAACAAAAACCCACAAACACAAAGGGAAAACAGACAGTTTAAATATGGCTCCCAATCAGAGACAACCAACGACAGCTGACACTCGTTGCCTCTGATTGGGAGTCACTCTAGCCAACATAGAAATAAACACAACAGAATGAACACACCCTGGCTCAACATATAGAGTCCCAGAGCCAGGGTGTGACAGTACCCCCCCCTAAAGGCGCGGACAGCGACCGCGCCTCAACTTGAACAAAACAGGGGAGGGCTGGGTGGGCATACCTCCTCGGCGGCGGTTCTGGCTCCGGCCTTGCCACCCACCCTCCAATAAACCCCCCATAGCGCCCCTGGTCCAGTCTGGCACCGCTGGCTGGAGCTGAACTGGACTTAGCAGGAGCGGTTAGCTTCAGCTCCATAGTGGAGCAGTTGACCGGTACCTTACCAGGCACCGGTGACCCAGGCACGGGTTGTGCTGGACTGACGACGCGCACCCCTGGCTTGGTGCGTGGAGGAGGAACGGGCCTTACCAGGCTGACGACGCGCACCCCTGGCTTGGTGCGTGGAGGAGGAACGGGCCTTACCAGGCTGACGACTCGCACCCCTGGCTTGGTGCGAGTAGCGGGAACAGGCCGGGCCGGGCTGGCGACGCGCACCGTAGGCTTGGTGCGTGGAACAGCAACGGGCCTTACCAGGCTGACGACGCACACCGTAGGCTTGGTGCGTAGAGCAGGGACAGGCCGGACCGGGCTGGCGACGCACACCGTAGGCTTGGTGCGAGGAGCAGGGACAGGCCGGACTGGGCTGGCGACGCACACCGTAGGCTTGGTGCATGGAGCAGGGACAGGCCGGACTGGGCTGGCGACGCACACCGTAGGCTTGGTGCGTGGAGCAGGGACAGGCCAAACCGGGCTGTGGAGACGGATAGGAGACCTGGAGTGAAGAGCGGCCACAACCCGTCCTGGCTGAATGCCTACCCTCACACACTCTGTGTGAGGCATCCGCACAGGACGTACAGGGCTGTGTACCCGTACTGGCATAACAGCACGTGACACTGGAGCAGGATATCCGGGACCGCGGAGAGGCATTGGAGACCACGAGCGTTGAGCCGGCACACTCCGTCCTGGCTGCATACCCACCTTCGCACGGCACGTGCGGGGTGCTCGCACAGGACGTACAGGACTATGCCGGACCACTCGTGGCACAGTACGCCGCTCCGCATACCGCGGAACCTGCCCTGTCCCATGCTGCCATGCCTGAGTACGGGAAGTTGGTTCCGCTCTCCATCCAGGCTCCGCCAACCTGCCTTCTGGCCCCCCTAACCCGGTGGCCTCCTCTCCAAATCGCCCTGTGGCAGCCTCCTGCTGCCCAGCCGCCCATGCCGTGTGCCCCCTAAAAATGTTTTGGGGTTGCCTCTCGATCCGTCCGACGATGACACTGCTGACGCCGCTGCTCCTCTCTCGCCAGGGCCTTAATCCCTAGCCCAAGGTCCCTTGCCCCCGAGCATGTCCTCCCAGGACCACGATTTGCCCACCTGGGCCATCGCCAACCTCTCCATCTCCTTTCCCGGCGCTTCCTCCCATGTCCAGTCCAAGATCTGCCCCTGGACACGCTGCTTGGTCCTTGTAAGGTGGGTTCTTCTGTCACGATCGTCGTATTGAATAGACCAAGGCGCAGCGTGATGAACGAACATGGTTAAACTTTATTATCTTTAGTGATAATAGACAACAATAAACAAAACAAGAAACGACTCGTGAAGTCCACGGTAACAATGACCAACACGGAACAAAAACCCACAAACACAAAGGGAAAACAGACAGTTTAAATATGGCTCCCAATCAGAGACAACCAACATTTACATTTACATTTTACATTTAAGTCATTTAGCTGACGCTCTTATCCAGAGCGACTTACAAATTAGAACTGCATGCCACAAAAGGCCAAATTACTAAAAACTCAAGCATTAAGTTAGAGCATATTGAGTATAAATATAGTAATCACAACATAAATACTCTGTTCATTCATACACAGACTGTGGTGGTTAATGAAGACCAGGTGAAGCCTTCACATATGCAACAAGAGTTCATGTATTTTCAGGGGGGCCAAAATTTAACACAACACTCCAGCCAGACTTCCCCTATGATGCAGCAACTTGGGTTAAAGGTTCCTCCAGGTACAGTACCAGCGCTTCAGCCTTGGCTTTAAGCATTCCAAAGCCCACAGTCTCTTTGGCATACATGCACAGGAGTAGGTTAGCTACCTACACCAACGACAGCTGACACTCGTTGCCTCTGATTGGGAGTCACTCTAGCCAACATAGAAATAAACACAACAGAATGAATACACCCTGGCTCAACATATAGAGTCCCAGAGCCAGGGTGTGACACTATGATGAAAATTACAGGCCTCTCTCATCTTTTTAAGTGGGAGAACTTGCACAATTGGTGGCTGACTAAATACTTTTTTTCCCCACTGTATGTTGTAGACCTTCACCAGTCCACTCTGTCGCTGTGCACTTGTAAACCAATATGATGTAATATACACTGAGTGTACAAAACATTAAGAACACCTGCCCTTAACATGACATAGACTGACCAGGTGAAAGGTATGATCCCTTATTGATGTCACTTGTCAAATCCACTTCAGTTAATGTAGATGAAGGGGAGGATACAGGTTAAAGAAGGATTTTTAAACCTTGAGACAATTGAAACATGGATTGTGTATGTGTGCCGTTCAGAGGGTGAATGGGCAAGACAAAATATTTAAGTGCCTTTAAACTGGGTATGCTAGTAGGTGCCAGGCGCTGCACAGTTACCTGTGTGTATCAAGAATGGTCCACCACACAAAGGACATCCAATCAACTTGACCTAACTGTGGGAAGCATTGGAGTCAACATGGGCCAGCATTATGTGGAACACTTTCGACACCTTGTAGTCCATGCCCTGATGAATTGAGGCTGTTCTGAGGGCAAAAGGTGGTGCAACTCAATATTAGGAAGGTGTTCCTAATATTTGGTACACTCAGTGTATGGTGTATACCATATGGGCTTGCCAGTGAATATAATAAAATAAACATTAAGCCAGTTTACTTTCAATCGCTTCCACAGCCTTGGCCACTGAACATACTCTGTTTTCACCATCCACTGCAGCGAACCATTCCCAGTATAGAGAAACAACAATGTAAAGAAACAGATCAGTGTGTACAGGGTAAATCCATTTGAATTCAAAAATTAAAATGCCCATGGAAGAAGAGCTCAGAAAGTGACTTTTTGGACCTGAATGCCAAAACATTCAGCGATAGAGGTGCTCAAAGTTGACCTATGTTGCATACCTCACCATACCATGAGGCATCCAGATAAATGGTTGAGTTTGATATAATTTAAAAGCTTACAAACAGGGTTGTGAAACTATTTTATACATTTTGAATAATGCTTTAACCTTTAACGTCAATTATCTAAAAACACGTAAACTCCAATTTCTTTCCTATTCGCATATGTCGTATCTTAGACCCTACTTTACATAATCTGAGGTTTTTGTGGGTTTTGTCTAGAATGGAAACAGCTTTTGTCAAAATGTACTTTTCGTAGCAGGTTTAGGAGAACTTACGCAGCAGGTTAGGAGAACTAACGTAGCAGGTTAGGATAATTTTACAAAAGCTGTATCCCATCTAGACATGACAGTTTTTGTGTTTTGCCCCATTCAGTTGAGACACAACATGCTCTTGAATATAGGGTGGGTGGCATTTCAGTCATATAAATATAATTCATAGAGTGGATCTACCCCTTCAGACCACTGCAATTAAGCTGGTACACCATTGAAATTGAAATTAAATGTTAACTTCTAATTATTACCACAAAGATGGCCACTAGTCCACTCACCTTCGAATGTCAATTTAAATGGTAATGTCTATTCTATTCTATACATTTCTATGATTTCAATAGGTTTCCTATGGAGGATTGACGTTATAATTTAAAACAGATATTCCCATTCAAGTCAACATTCTCTGATGTGTGGACCTCCAACCATTTGAAAGTCAACATTTGTAGTAGCCATTTTTCAGCCAAAACATGAAACCCACCCCGTATTCAAAAGCATGTTGAGCATGGCGGGCACAACACAAAAACCTCAGATGATGTAGAAAAGGGTCAAAGCTCCAACGTGTTTTTATATAATTGACGTTTAAGGTTAAAATATTTTTTTATGTATGTATGGAAGGTTTTGTTCAAATCAAAAGGGGTGCTGTCAAAAAGTGATTGAATTATAAATAAATAAATATAAAATAAATAAATATAAAAAAAAATAATAAAAAGAATTCAGTAACTCTTTCTCTGTGTAACTCAATGCTGAGGGGGGTTTTCCCATCTCCAACACCACCTGCCCTGCTCCCAGTTCCCTAAAGGGTGCTCTGGGGGTTATATGTGACGCTGCAAAATGCCAAATGGCAAACAGAATTAGCCAGTCAGTCACCATTGAAACATACAGTCAAATAGTCAACCACTAAATATAGTCCTGATATCAGCTCTATTTTACACCAATGATGCTATGATGATTAAATTATCCTCACGTTAAATTCTGCTTTGATGGGATTTGAAGTTTGGAGTTTGAAGCCATTACAGTTTTACCGGGTAGTTTAAAACTGTCATGCACTTTCACTGTTGTTCCACTATTAGGGAGTATGAATGTGTGTGTGTACAGCAGTTACAAGAGGAGGACACTTCATTGCCTATGACTGAAGGAGCCATTCTCTCCATCTTTCACGCTTACTCTCTCACTCACTCTCATTTGCTACCTCTTTCTCCCTTCTCTATCTCTCAATTCAATTCCATTCAAGGGGCTTTATTGGCATGGGAAGCATATGTTTACATTGCCAAAGCAAGTGAAATGGATAAAGAAAAGTGAAATAAACAATAAAAAGTTCCTAAAGAATAAAGACATTTCAAATGTCATATTATGTCTATATACAGTGTTGTAGTGTTGTAGCGACAAAAGGGGAAATAAATAAATATGGGTTGTATTTACAATGGTGTTCACTGGTTGCCCTTTTCTTGTGGCAACAGGTCACAAATATTGCTGCTGTGATTGCATACTGTGCTATTTGTCACGACTTCCTCCGAAGCTGCCTCCTCTCCTGGTTCGGGCAGGCTTCGGCGTTCGTCGTCACCGGCCTTCTAGCCACTGCCGCTCCTCATCTCATCATTCCATTTGTTTTGTCTTGTTTATTACACACACCTGGTTCATATCCCCTCATCAGTAGCTGTATAAGTGTTCCCTCTTCCCCCTTGTCTTTGTGTGTGATTGTTTATTGTGAGGATAGTGAAGCTCGGTGGAGCTCCTTGCATTTTGTATTCGCCAGGTTTTTTTCCCTGTGTGCCTTGTTAGTTCCAGTGCACCTGTTTTGCGCACTGGACTGTTGACGCTTTACTGTGTAACTCTGTATTCCAGAATAAATCCTGTTATTCTGTGATTTACCCTCCCGCGCCTGACTCCTTCAAATCACTCATCACAGTATTTCACCCAATAGATATGGTAGTTTATCAAAATTGGATTTGTTTTCGAATTCTTTGTGGGTCTGTGTAATCTGAGGGAAATATATGTCTCTAATATGGTCATACATTTGGCAGGAGGTCTCTCTCTCTCTCTCTCTCTCTCTCTCTCTCTCTCTCTCTCTTGTTGTCTTCTCTTCTCTCTCTCTGTTGTCTTCTGAATTGTGGAGACTAACACCAGGGGCTGGGGATTTTTCTAGAATAGTGGCCAATTCGTTGATGTAAACATTGAAGAGTGCAGGGCTCAGATTGCAACCCTGGCGAAGGCCCCGCCCCTGGTTAAAGAATTCTGTTATTTTCTTGCCAATTTTGATGCTACACGTATTGCCAGTATACATAGATTTAATTATGTAATATGTTTTACCCCCTACACCACTTTTAATAACTTTGTAGAACAGTCCTGTATGCCAAATAGAATCAAAAGCTTTTTGGAAGTCGATAAAGCAAGCATACATTTTGGTATTATTTTGGTGGACATGTTTATCTATCAGGGTGTGTAGGGTGTAAATGTGATTGTTGTTTTGGTATAAATCCAGTTTGGCTTTTACTCAAGGCATTGTGTTTATTAAGGACGTTTAGAACTCTTACATTTATAATAATACAGAAAACCTTCCCCAGGTTACTGTTTACACAAATGCCTCTGTAATTGTTAGTGTCACGATCGTCAGGGAGAGAAGTAGACCAATGCGCAGCGTGATGAATGAACATGTTTACTTTATTAAACTAAAGCACGAACAAAACAACAAACGACTCGTAACGTCCACGGTGACAATGACCGAACACGGAACAAAAACCCACAAACACAAAGTGAAAAACAGACAGTTTAAATATGGCTCCCAATCAGAGACAACCAGCCAACAGCTGACACTCGTTGCCTCTGATTGGGAGTCACTCAGGCAAACATAGAAAACAACAAACTAGAACCCCCAACATAGAAATATAACACATAGAATAAACACACCCTGGCGGACTGCGACAGCGCCTCAATACGAGCCAAACAGGGGAGGGCTGGGTGGGCATTCCTCCTCGGCGGCGGTTCTGGCTCCGGGCTTGCCCACCACCCTCCAATAAACCCCCCATAGCGCCCCTGATCCGGTCTGGCCCCGCTGGCTGGAGCTGACCTGGACGTAGCAGGAGCGGCTAGCTTCAGCTCCGTTGGGGAGCAATAAAGCGGTACCTGATTTGGCACCGATGACCAAGGCACGGGTTGTACCGGACTGACGACGCGCACCCCAGGCTTGGTGCGTGAGGCAGGAAAGGACCGGACCTGGCTGTCGATGCGCACCCCTGGCTTGGTGCGTGGAGCCGGAACGGGCCTCACCGGGCTGACGATGCGCACCCCTGGCTTGGTGCGTGGAGCAGCAACGGGCCGGACCGGGCTGACGATACGCACCCCTGGCTTGGTGCGTGGAGCCGGAACGGGCCTCACCGGACTGATGACTCGCACCCCTGGCTTGCGTGCGTGGAGCAGCAACGGGCCGGACCGGGCTGACGATGCGCACCCCTGGCTTGGTGCGTGGAGCCGGAATGGGCCTCACCGGACTGACGACTCGCACCCCTGGCTTGGTGCGTGGAGCAGCAACGGGCCGGACCGGGCTGACGATGCGCACCCCTGGCTTGGTGCGTGGAGCCGGAACGGGCCTCACCGGACTGACGACTCGCACCCCTGGCTTGGTGCGTGGAGCAGCGACGGGCCTTACCAGGCTGATGACTCGCACCCCTGGCTTGGTGCGAGTAGCAGGAACGGGCTGGACCAGGCTGACGACTCGCACCCCTGGCTTGGTGCGAGTGGCAGGAACAGGCTGGACCAGGCTGATGACTCGCACCCCTGGCTTGGTGCGAGTGGCAGGAACAGGCCGGGCCGGGCTGGCGACGCGCACCGTATACTTGGTGCGAGTGGCAGGAACAGGCCGGGCCGGGCTGGCGACGCGCACCGTATACTTGGTGCGAGTGGTAGGAACAGGCCGGGCCGGGCTGGCGACGCGCACCGTAGACTTGGTGCGAGTGGCAGGAACAGGCCGGGCCGGGCTGGCGACGCACACCGTAGGCTTGGTGCGTGGAGCAGGGACAGGCCGGGCTGGGCTGGCGACGCACCCCGTAGGCTTGGTGCGTGGAGCAGGGACAGGCCGGGCTGGGCTGGCGACGCCCACCGTAGGCTTGGTGCGTGGAGCAGGGACAGGCCGGGCTGGGCTGGCGACGCACCCCGTAGGCTTGGTGCGTGGAGCAGGGACAGGCCGGGCTGGGCTGGCGACGCACACCGTAGGCTTGGTGCGAGAGGCAGGAACAGGCCGGACCGGGCTGGTGACGCGCACCGTCCATTTGGTGCGAGGGGCCGTAACAGGCCGGACCGTACTGGGGACACACACCATTGGCTCTACCCCGGGAACTGGAACGGGCCGGACCGGACTGGTAACACACCCCAGTACCTCACGCCGTGCCTCTAAACCTCCTTTCCCTACTTTGACCAGTGGCCCCCGTAACCTGGTGGCCTTTTGAATACGCCCCTTTTCTGCCTCTGTCAGCCCCGTCGTCCATGCCCTGTGCCCCCCCCTAAAAAATTTTTGGGGTTGCCTCTCGTCAGTCTCACTCCATGGCCGGCGATCCTCCCATGTCCAGTCTGCCTGCTCCTGGACACGCTGCTTGGTCCTTGTATGGTGGGTTTTTCTGTCATGATCGTCAGGGAGAGAATTAGACCAATGCGCAGCGTGATGAATGAACATGTTTACTTTATTAAACTAAAGCACGAACAAAACAACAAACGACTCGTAACGTCCACGGTGACAATGACCGAACACGGAACAAAAACCCACAAACACAAAGTGAAAAACAGACAGTTTAAATATGGCTCCCAATCAGAGACAACCAGCCAACAGCTGACACTCGTTGCCTCTGATTGGGAGTCACTCAGGCAAACATAGAAAACAACAAACTAGAACCCCCAACATAGAAATATAACACATAGAATAAACACACCCTGGCTCAACAAATAGAGTCCCAGAGCCAGGGTGTGACAGTTAGGGTCAAATTTGTCTCTGTTCCTAAAGATTGGGTTATGAGTCCTTGATTCCAGATGTCAGGGAAATAACCTACACTCAGGATCAAATTAAACAGTTTTAACATAGCCAGTTGACATTTTGCACTAGTGAATTTGAGCATCTCATTTAGGATGCCATCAGGTCCGCATTCTTTTTTTAATTTGAGGGCATGAAGTTTCTTATAGAGCTCCTGGTCAGTAATTGGGGAGTCCAATGGATTTTGATTGTCCTTTATAGCTTTTTCTAATCCATTCAACTTCTCATGAATTTGGCATTGTTCTGCGTTTGTGTCAATTTGAACGGTGTTGTAGATTGTTTTCAAATGGGTTGTCCATATGTCACCATTTTGTATCGCTAATTCCTCATGTTTAGATTTTTTTAGTTTTTTCCAATTTTGCCAGAAGTTGTTTATGTTTATGGACTCCTCAATTAGTGTCAGCTGCTTGCTGTTGTACTGTGCTTTTTGGTTCTGAGTGTACGTTTATAGAGTTTTAAAGTCTCACAGTAATGAAGGCGTAATTCACCATTATTTGGGTCTCTGTGCTTTTGGTATGATAGTGTTCTAAGTTTTTTCCTTATCATTTTACAATATGCATCAAACCAGTTGTCATCTGTGGTCTTTTTTTAATTTATTTTTTATAAATTTCAGTTGTGCTTCTTTTGCCGTTTGCCTGAATATATAGTTGATGTTTTTTACTGCTAGATTGATGCCTTCTTTACTGTGAGTGAATGTGGTATCCAGAAAGTTATCTAAGAGTGTTTGGATATTTTGGTTACTGGTTGCTTTCTGGTATTCTTCTGTGCTGTTTTGGGCCCATCTGTATGAATTTCTGATGTTGTACAGCTAACATCAGTAATTTGGCTGTGCTCAGACAGAGGTGTTAGTGGCTTGACAGTGAATGAGCTGAGAGAGAAAGGGTCAATGTCTGTAATCATATAGTCTACTGTGCTGTGGCCAAGAGGTGAGCAATAGGTGAATCTCCCCAAAGAGTCCCCCCGTAACCTACCATTGACAAAGTACAAACCCAGGCTTCGACAGAGCTGAAACAGATCCCTTCCGTTTTTGTTGATGGTGCTGTCACTGTTGTTTATATGGGGGAGATTAAGACAGTTAGAAACAGTATGGCCTGTAATAAAGCTGTCCCCTCGTGTGGTCGTTAGATCAGGTAGTGTTCCTGTGTGTGCATTTGTGTCCCCACAGATGAGCACATTTCCCTGGGCCTGGAAATAGCACATCTCTTCCTCAAGGCTGGGGAATATCTCCTCTGAGTAATATGGGGATTCTGAGGGGGGGATATATATTGCGCAAAGGAACACATGTTTTTCTGTCAGTACAAGTTCTTTTTTCAGTTTGAACCAAATGTGATATTTACCAATTTTGAGGGGATCAATTAGATTTTGTAGTTTGGATTTGTACCAAATGATCAATCCTCCAGAGTCTCTGCCTCTATTGACAGAGCTGTGTTTCTGTGACGGCACAATTACCTTTCTGTAGCCTGTGGGACAGTGGGTGACAATGTCTGCCTTACACCATGTCTCCTGCACAATGATGACAACAACATCGTTAAGATTTTTTTAAAACTCCAGTGCTAAACTCTTCAGTCCAAAGGTTGATGAGTTTAGGCCCTGAATGTTCCACATGGTAACTGATCGCGATTTCATGTTGCAAAAAAAAAAGAACAGCACAGTCAAAAATACAGTAACTACTAAGTTGATTAATTTGTATTTTAAGAATAATGACTAAAGGATTTCACCCCAAATACAGTATAAATGTGTGAACGGTGTTAGAGTTATAATGTAGTGGCAACCCACTAACAGAGGGGGGCGGGACTAAACATTCCAGGGTGAAGGGGACTGAGAAAACGGGTTAAAAAAAGCCTCCTAAAGGTGGGCGGAGCAAAGTGCCTTTGTGTGTCAAGGGGTATAAAACAGGAGTGTATGGGTTTTGGCGCCAGAGCTCACCATGAATAAAAATACAGATCATTCTTGCTGGTTGTGGACCTTGAATCATTTAAGAAGGGCAGAGAATAGTTACCAAAATCTCAAAGGAAGTAATAATTATTATGATGGAAGGAAGGGGGGTCCGTAATTGACCCTAGGTAAATAGCTATTACCAAAATAATCTAGTTAATATTGAGATTGTACGAGATACAGTCTTTACAATATAAACAGGAAGGGGGATAATTTTCGTCGTGTGCGATGGATACATTAAAAAGGTCAAAAGTCGCGTAAACAACTGGGGATTTGCTCTAACTCTGTCTGTTTCATGAAACTGGAGCAGTTACGACCTCTAAGTTACGGATAGTGTTAGCAAATGATCGTATAATGTTGTATACGTGTGAGACTTGATGATCCATCAAAATACGTGATAATTGTTTCAAGGAGGGACTGAATTAGATCGCGTGAGAAAAAATGGTTATCTGACCCCTTTCATGAAACCGGAGTTAAAAAAAAAAACTCTGGGTTACGGGTTAGATAATTTAAATGGTTAATTACAAAAGCAGATCATAACATTGGCTCAAGAGACGCATTTAATAATAACTCCTAGGAAAATAATTCTGGATTGAATTATTACTAAACGGGGGGATTTCTTATTTTTCCACCATGGGAAATAAATATTCTAAAGAGGTCCGAGAATTAACGGGGGATGAAAGATATATGTTAGGAAGAGATCGAATAAATATGTTTTATGGATCCATTTGGGAGAAGAGGTATGGATTTATTGGGCATCTCGATGTGGAAAAGTTAGAAGTTATGATTAAGCAGATGCATGTAAACTGTGGAACGGATTTGAAAAAACAGCGAGGGGAGGGGCTAGAGACAGCGAGGGTCTTTTTGAAGCGCGAAGGAGAGAGGAAGTGCTTTAACTGTAACAAAGAGGAATATTTGGCAAGGGAGTGTAAGGCCCCGTGTAAATACTGTAACAGAACAGGTCATAACCATCGTGACTGCAGGGATAAAGGAAAGGGCGGAGATAGGAGATAGGACAGTCTATTTTTTAGTTCAACGGGTAAAACGTTTGAAAAAATGATTCGTGTCGATTAAGAATTGGCTAAATTGGCTAAAAACACCACGAAGTGATTATTTGAGAGGTACCTATAAAATTCCAACGATATATACGTATGAACTTTCTCACCCAAACGTAGACGTACGTCATGAGTGAGAAAGTAGAGAATATTTACATTTGCATTTTTGGTCATTTGGCAGACGCTCTGGTCCGGAGCGACTTGCAGGAGCAGTGGGGGTTGGGTGCCTTGCTCGGGGGCACATCGGCAGATTTTTCGCCTGGTCGGCTCGGGAGTTGGAGCCGGCGACCTCTCGGTTGCTGACACGGTGCTCTTGGTTACTGGGCTACCAGCCGGCCGATATGAGTTTAAGGTTGTGCCGTTGTTTGATTAGGTGATAAGGTTATGTGATAAGGTTTAATGGGTAATCGGACCATAACTAAAGTGGTTATAGAAGTAATGTATAAATAGTAGAGAGCCAATAGAGGGTTCCATTGAACTATTATGTTTTGTTGGGCATTTGAATGGCATAAGGTGAAATCTGTGTGTATGAGGGAATTCAACGGCTGGTTTGAATGATAACCGGATACTACTTAGTATTTGGTTGGTTAATGCTGAATGGAAGATTTGAGGCGTGGTTGGGGGTAACTAGGAAGATGCACTTATTCAATGGGGAATGGGTGTAGGGAGAGAGAATTTTTTACGTGTATTAAAAGTTGCATTAGATAGCTTTAGTAGTATTCTAGATAGGTCTATGAAAATATGTTACAAGTACGAATGACATTATTTCCTAAGAAGGAAGATTTGTAGGGAAGGTCCCCGCGCCTCCCCCATAATGTAGGAAGGAGCAGGAGGGGGGTGAGAGACAATACATAGTTCAGATGGTAGGTAGGTCATTAAGTGTATGCTTATCAACGATACAAGTATTTGTTTTATTGATTGGGGCCGAATCAGAGAGAACGGTTAAAGAGATTGAATGGCGAGCTGGAGTGGCGATAGAGCTGGGAAAATTGAGTTGAGGACAAAGGAGAATAATTTATGGCTCTGGTTGGCGGGAAAAAAAATGGAGACAGTCCAGCCAGTTAGATTGAGCTGCAAAATTTCAAGTAGAGGTATAAAGACTTTACTGAAAGGAAGTGCTTTGATGAATTCAAATGGCATATTATATTATATTATTATTATATTGTATGAAAATAAATGGTGGATTCTAAAAAATAAATAATTTAGTTTCGTTACGTGAACAATGGGATATCATTTTTACTATTAGGATGATGGATTGAAAAAACATTGGTTATAAGTATGAAGTTATTAAACAATAGGTTTACATTTTAAGAACATCAATGCAACAAGTTGCAATGAGGAAAGGAATAGTAAATTGGGGAGATAAAGGGGAAAATAACTGAGTTGTATAATAATTTGAGGGAACATTACCATCGACATGCAGACTTCTCCAAAGTACATGAATGTAAACAGGAAGACAGTGAGACCATCAGCCAACACTTAGAGAGACTGAGAAATGTATTTAACGCAAATAGTGGCATACCTGAGCCTCCCCAGGGGCAGGGAAATGATACTCCGTACCATCAGCAGCTAAAAATAGCATTCCTTAGTGGAATGAGACCAGAAATAAGCAGGAATATTAAGAGGACTTTAGTGGGATGGGGATCTACTTTGTTAGCCGAGGTCAAGAGATATGCAATCCATCATGAACAGAATAGTAGACAGGATAGAGTAAGAAAAGAACAGAAGGGAGCACAGTATTTAATGGCCACTCTAGGGGAAATAGCTGGTAGAGGTAGAACTCCAGAATAGAAGGGGAGAGAGATTTTCCTAGGGGGTGGATCAAATAATTGATAATGGATCATTTGAGATGAGATCACATGTAGCAGATTTAGGGTAATCAATTAAATAATCATTGTATACTCTAGGAATTTTGAGTGGTTTTATGGATTAGTTATGAGGAATTAGATTGATACAAACATTATTGATGGGTTAGGACTGGGGATATCTGTATCATGTTTTGTGTGTACTACCATCTTTAGATTACTGATGGTAATTGAAGGTTAACAAAATGTATAACCAGGAGAAAGAGATTAGCTTATCTCATTGGAATGTTGCTCAGGGCGAGGGGGAGCAGTAGTGAAGTTAGGCAGTATTTAGATCATAAAATGAGCTACCAAATTAAGTTGAGCCTGGCTATCTTTGATTGTTGTTTTTCAATTGGGTTTTTCAAACAAAAAACAACACACCCAGCATGATGTTTATAAAGGGTTGTTATGTTGAATTTAGGGGATTTTCAGCAGTTCATGGGTGGTGTTTGCTATGCTGTGGGATGGAATGGTTTGTTGGGTGATATTTGAAACTAAATTGATGCAATGAGCTGCAGCAATCAGAGGAAGGTACAATCGAAGGCGAAGCAGCTATTGCATAGATCATTGATTTAGCAATAAGATCAGGAAGATAGGGACTAGATGGAGAAAAATATATATATATAGATGAAGAATTATGAGCTTTTTGGTGATGATGGACTGCTGTAAAGCTTGGGTACTCCATTATGTCCTGCATACTGGTAAATTAAGTGATCTTATCTATGGAAGAACAGTTTATGTTGTTGCTCTCTTCCCAAACAGTCTTAGCTTTTCATACATATATCAGGGATGTTACCCAAATGGTAGAGAGTAAAGAGGGATATGACATTGGTCGTGATTTAAAGATGATTATGTTTTTTTTTTTTGGTGGGCTATTAGATATAACTGGGTTAATCACGAACATAGAGGTTTTTATTCTTTGTTGCTAGGCAGAAGACTTAGGTGACCTAGGGTCGAAGTGCTTGCTCTTACTTCAATCCATGGCTGTCTTTTGTCTCTCTTCAAACATTGTGAAGGGAGCGGCACCAGGATTAAGCAAAGTTCAGGCTAAAACCTGTCTCTAATTTGCTATCTTCTTGATTGATTACAGCAGGAGGGGGGGTTGTGTTAGGTTTGAAATATTTAAATATGGATTTGTCATGTCCAACAATCAGTCTTCAGGTCAAGCCCGGGAGAGCCAGGGTAGAACAGAGTTTGAACTAAACATAAGTGTTTTTACAAGTTAAGAGATTGATTGATTGGATTACTAATTGATTCTGAACTGAATGAAAGTCGAATTTAGCCGCCATAAAAGACAAAGGAAGTGGGAGGAGCAATAAAGAAGCAAAAGACAGTCTCAAAAATAAAAGGCATGGCAATTGGTTGATAAATTACCTAAGTGATTGTTTAGGTAGGTGGTAATATTGACACATGAGCAGAACTATGTGTCAAGAGGGGGGAAGAGGCTAATTGTAGGATTAAATAATATACGAAGGAGAGGACAAAATACTTAAAAAAAAAAAAATTTAGATACAGTCTAGAAAGAGAATGCAGTCAGAAATTGTTTGCAGTCAGAAATTGTTAGATTAATCTGAACATGTGTGAAGATAGTTTATTAACCACACCCGTATGTCAGAAGTTTTGTGCCCCACAGGTGAACTAAAGGAGAAGGTGACCCACTCTATCTAACCAGGTGACTGGTGAGCATCCAGTCCCTAAAGAAGAAAAACTGGAAGCAGGCCTGTTGGGAAGGGCCCTATCAGGTTATATTGGTCACTGCCTTGGCCATTAGAATAGCAGAGAGAGTAACCTGGGTCCATGTTACCCACTGCAAGAGGGTAAGACCACATACAAGCACCACTGAAACACACACAGAGTTGGAGAGAAGAACTGAACCAATAAAGTCCGGGGATCACCTCTGTTAACGAAGATCTCCTACCCCGACCTATCATCACTGTAGTGTGTTCTTAGGGTGTGAGTATGGGGTGGTACCAAGCAGAAGGACTAAAGGCAGGAGAGGGTTGGCGGTTTTTGGGAATATGGGTGACCCTGAGCTGCATCATAGTCTCGGCAATAGTCTTGGTATGTCGAGATCCACCACCACCTCGCACCAATTACGCTATGGCCTTACCATTATTAAGAAATAAAAGGGAAGCGACCCGACATACTGACCGTCAAGGGCGAGTGATCTACAAAATAGGAGTCAGAGAAGGGTGGGGAGTAAGATTCAAAATTAGGATTAGGGATCTTATCAGGGCAAATAAGCAAGCAACGTGGGATTATAAGATCCCATTGTATTTATGTTCAGTTCCCTCGGCGGATTGTTCCTGGGCTCAGGTATTTAGACATACTGGGGGACGGAGAGATGAGACGGGGGGCTGGACGTCCAGATGGAGGATAAGAAGGTATAACGACATCCCCACAGAGATGGTAGTAACAATAGTAAAGGTCACTAAAGAGGACATGAAAAGAACTTACTGGGCTTGCGCGGACGAATACGGATGGGATACTTGTCTAAGATTACATTTGATGGAGTCAAAAGATATGGAGGGCACAGGTACTGTCATTAATCCATTAATAGCAATAGACCGAGTAGATCTGTCAAGGGATGACGGAGTCAATTCGACTAACCCGTCCACTATGAAAGATTTTCTCCTCCAAGAATGGAACCAAGGGAAAGTGGAGGGGGTCCCTGATGAGAATCTCTGGTTAAAGTGGATGAAGTACACCGCTAGGGCCTTGGGGAGGCCAATTGTTATGTATGCTCCATTGGGCGACCGACAATGTTGACCGCCCCAATGCCAAAGGCAATGTTTCCCTGTGTATTAGACCTGGGGTCCAATCAAAAAGAGCCCAATTGCACAGGGATTGGGCTGGCAAAGTTGACATACTCGGCCAGCCCACCTAGATTCACTTTAACTCCTGGCGAATACCAGTGTTACAGACATAGAAATGGCACCCGTAACTTGGGTGATTTTGATGGCTGTAAGGAGATAATTAATGTTACTGATTTAGATTTTTTAGAAAAATTATGAACCTTACCATCCCTCTGACTAATGTGGGGTGGGCATGTACTAACAAAGGGAGCATTCGACAGACATTACCAGAAGGATGGGTGGGTACTTGTGCACCAGTATTGTTGGTCCAAACCTGTAAGAATTAGTCATCAAAGACCAGTGACAGGAAGAATAATCAGGAGGAGGAGAAATATAGGTCAGGAAGGAAATAGCCCAATTTGGATAGATGGTATAGGCATCCCCAGGGGTTTTCCAGACGAATACAAAGCTATGAATCAAATATGGGAGGGTTTTACCACAACATTTTTCTGGTGGGTGACAATATATATATATATTCCTATTCATTGAACAAGTAAACTCTGAGGACCTCCGCGTAGGTGCGCTGGTCCTGCTGTTGGGCCCTGTGGAGTGGAGGGGGGCCAGGTCTGGACCGGGGGGCTTCCTCTCTGGTCTGGTAGAGGTGGTGGTCTGGTGCGGGGTAGTAGGCTGGGCCCGGTCCAGTCTGGCTAGGCCAATGGAAGTGGTGATGCTCTGGTGGTGGGTTGGGCCTGTGGGGTGCGTTGGGTCTGGTAGGGCGTTGAGGGGGCCTGGGGCTCCTTGGTGTTGCAGTGGTCTGGTAGGGGTCTCTGGGTGGTCCTCTGTCCAGTGCGGCATGGGGTGTTTGTCTACCAAGTGCCATGTCTTTTAGAGACTTAGCAAACATCCCTACTGTCTGCTTCCTCAGGTGGGAGTGGTCGTGCAGATGCTCTGGGGTGATTGTTGTGAGCAACGTGCACGTTCGGGAGTAGGCCACACCCTGTGGTGATGTCAGAGTTTACTTTCTGCAGCTTCTCTCTAGGGGTCTCTACAGTCTGTTCTCTATGCTGCAGCACCCTCTTGATGACAGACAACTCCTTTGCCATCTCCTCCTTTACCCACACTAGCTCTCTCCTCATGGTGGCCTTTACCTCCTCAAGAGCTGTGGTGAGGCTCTCTCTTCGCTCCTGGACAGAGTTCTTCAGCTGGGTCCTGCACTGGTTGATCTGGTCCTGTAGAAGCTCTGTGTCTGGGCTGGAGGTGGTGTAGCAGGGGTGCTGCTCCTTTAGCTCAGTAACCCATACCTCTAACAGAGCCAGCCTGTCTCTCAGCAGGCTGATGGTAGTGTGGTCTTGGCTCTGGTGGTCGTAGGCAGGCAGGGGGGAGGACAGACCTGTTGTGTGGGTATGGACCTGGGCTCCTGCTGTTGGAGTGCCTGAGGTGAGGGGAGAGGTCAGGGTGCTGCCCTTGTCTTTTTTGGTTTCTGCTTGTCCTTTTTGGTTTCTGCTATCTTCCTTAGGGTGGGGAAGTCCTGCACAAAAGAGCTGAGTGCAGCCTCACTGCGCTGGACCATGACAGTGCCGTTCTGGTACATGTTTACCATCAGAAACCTGTTTTCCTGGTCCTATTCGCTGTCCTCAAAAATGATTTGCATTCCCTTGCAGATGCCTTTCTTTGTCGTATAGCTGAATGCCTGGTTACAACTGTATGCCAGGCAGTAGTGTGGTCTGTGTAAAATAACAGGTTTGTAACAGTCCTGTTGTGTGAGCAGTCGATCTTTTCCTCCTGTGTTGATCTTCAGTTGTACAGTTTGATTACCTATATATTTTTTATTTGGTTAATATCACTCTTAACAACCAGAAAGTTATAAGAAGTCAGGAGCTGTTCGTCTGCATGACTGCCTCTCTCTCAATTCAATTCAATAGACTTTATTGACATGGCAAGTTAAATTACTTGCATTGTCAAAGTATACATATAACAAAAATGGTGGGACCAACAGCAATAATAATAGTAGTAGTGGAAATGGGATTACCATTAACAGCAACTACAACTATATTAATGAGAATAACAATACATTAAAGCAATAGTAGTCGACCAGTCTCAACATGACTGAGAGGACACATGACATGGTATGAAAGCCAAAACAAAACAGGAAATATTATTGACATTACACATTACTTTGCTTTGTGATGATTTGGTTGGGCCAGATTTTCTGAGTGCTGTCCTGAGGATCTATGAGGTTGGTTTTGGTTAGTGAACTGAGCCTCAGAACCAGCTGGCTGAGGGGACTCTTCTCTTGTTTCATCTCTTAACATAGTAGAGCTGTGTGATGGAATGTTTTGGGGTCACTTGTTTTTAGATAGTTGTACAATTTGATGGCTCTTTTTTCTATTCGAATAAGGAGGGGGTATTGGCCCAATTCTGCTCTACATGCGTTATTTGGAGTTTTTCGTTGCACTTGCAATACAGTCTTGCAAAACTCTGCATGCAGTATTTCGATTGGATGTTTGTCCCATTTGGTAAATTCAGTATTAGAGAGCGGACCCCAAACTTCGCTGCCATATAGAGCAATTGGTTCTACAACTGATTGGAAAATTTTGAGCCAGATTCTAATTGGAATTTCGATTTTAATATTCCTTTTAATGGCATAGAATGCTCTTCTTGCTTTGTCTCTCAGCTCATTCACAGCCATCTGAAAGCTACCTGTGTTGCTGATATTTAGTCCTAGATACGTGTAATTTTTGGTGTGTTCCAATAGAACTGTGTCCAAATATAATTTATATTTGTCATCCTGATTTCCGGACCTTTTTTGGAATATCATTATATTCGTTTTTTTTAGATTAACAGTCAGGGCCCAGGTCTGGCAGAACCTGTGCAGATGATCTAGATGCTGCTGTAACCCCTCCTTAGTGGGAGACAGTAGCACCAGGTCATCTGCGTCCAGCAGACATTTGATTTCAGTGTTATGTAGGGTGAGACCAGGTGCTGCTGATTCTTCTAATGTTTTTGCCAATTCATTAATGTAGATGTTAAATAGTGTTGGACTTATTGGGCAGCCCTGTTTCACTCCACGTCCCTGAGAGAAGATGTCTGTTTGCTTATTGCCGATTTTAACCGCACATTTGTTTTTAGTGTACATTGATTTAATAACATCATATGTTTTCCCTCCAATACCACTTTCTATTAGTTTGTTAAAAAAAAGACCTCTGTGCCAAATTGAATCAAATGCTTTCTTGAAGTCTACAAAACACGAGTAGATTTTGCCTTTGTTTTGGTTTACTTGTTTGTCAATTAGAGTGTGGAGGGTGTAAATGTGGTACGATAATTTTTTACAAATCCAATCTGGCTTCTGCTTAGGACGTTGTGTTCATCAAGGAAATGATGTAGTCTGCTGTTTATGATACTGCAGAGAATTTTCCCCAAGTTGCTGTTAACGCAAATTCCTCTGTAATTATTTGGGTCAAATTTGTCACCATTTTTATAAATTGGTGTGATCAATCCTTGGTTCCAAATACCTGCAGTTAGGATAATGTTGAAGAGTTTGAGTATAACCAATTTGAATTTGTGGTCTGTATATTTCATCATTTCATTTAAAATACCATCAGCACCACAGGCCTTTTTGGGTTGGAGAGTGCAACGTTTTTCCAATAATTCTTGTTCTGTAATTGGGGTATCCACAGGATTCTGATAGTCTTTGACTGCTGATTCAAGGGTTTGTAATGTTTCTTGTATATCTTGTTGTTCTGGGCTTTTTGTTATATTGCTGTAGAGGTTTGCAAAGTGATTTCTCCACATATCCCCATTTTGGATAGCCAAAATCCCTCATTATGAGGTTTGTTTAATTTATTCAAATTCTCCCAGAAGTGGTTTGATTCTATGGATTTCTCAATTACATCCAGCTGATTTCTAATGTGCTGTTCCTTTTTTGTTCTTAGGGTGTGTTTGTATTGCTTCAGTGTTTCCCCATATTGAAGGCGTATATTTTTGTTGTCTGGGTCTCTGTGTTTTTGATTAGATATATTTCTCAATGACTTTCTTAGATGTTTGCAATCATTATCAAACCATTTTTCATTATCTATTCTTTTTGGTTTGCTCTTATGTTTCTTTAGATTAGCCAAGGAGGCTAATTTGTCAAATATAAAGTTTATGTTCCAAACGGCCAAATTTACACCTTCATTGCTGTTGGAGAATGTTAAGGCTAAAAAGTTGTCCAGGAGAGATTGTATTTTTTGGCTACTAATTGCTTTTTGGTAGATTTCTGTACTGTTTGCACTCCATCTATAGGTCTGTTTAGTACCATGTAATTTATTGGGCCGTGATGCTTCATGGTTGGGTTCTGCTCTTCTCAGATACACAGTGATTTTACTGTGGTCTGAGAGAGGTGTTAGTGGTCTGACTGTGAAGGCTCTGAGAGACTCTGGGTTGAGGTCGGTGATGAAGTAGTCTACAGTACTGCTGCCAAGGGATGAGCTGTAGGTGTACCTACCAAAAGAGTCCCCTCTTAGCCTACCATTAACTATGTACAGACCCAGTGTTCGACAGAGCTTCAGGAGCTGTAATCCATTTTTGTTTTTCACTTTGTCATAGTTGTTTCTGGGGGATATGTGGGGAGGGAAAGGTTGTTGCTTCCCGGTAGGTGTTTGTCCCCATGACTGTTCATAGTGTCTAGTTCTTCTGCTGTTCTAGCATTCAGGTCTCCACAGACCAGCACATTGCCTTGGGCCTGAAAGTGACTAATCTCCCCCTCTAGAATGGAGAAACTCTCTTCATTGAAGTAGGGTGACTCTGGGGGGATGTATGTAGCACAGAGGAAGACGTTTATATCTGTTAAATTAACCTCCTTGTTGATTTTAAGCCAGATAAAGAATTCTCCTGTTTTGATCAATTCGATTGAATTAGTTAGTTCAGATTTATACCATATTAGCATTCCCCCTGAGTCTCTGCCCTGTGTGATTCCTTTTAATTTGGTGGATGGTACGATTATCTCCCTATAACCTAGTGGACAGCCAGTGGAAACATCACCTCTGCACCATGTTTCCTGTAGTACTACAATATCAACATCATCAATTTCTTTAAGGAAGTCTGGGTTTCTGCTCTTTAGCCCAAAAGCAGAGGACTTCAATCCTTGTAAATTCCAACATGCAACGTAAAAATATTTCATAACTGTTTTTTCTTTACCTTCTAAATGAAATAAACACTCACAATCCAACAAGAACTATTAAAATAGGATTTTTCAATTAACGTAAACTCTTATTATGCAAATGTGATTTGTTTATCATTTAAGATAGTATTTGTGTCATGCCTCTTGGGTGGATGTAGTGTGAGGATGGTGGAGTTCTTGTGCTCATCTTACCATGACCCTCGGCCTATCACATGTGAGCATAGTAGATTCAGCATTTGTTTGATGTCACTCATTTCGTTGGTGGGAGCTGGGCCAGTTGCTCCTCTCACAGCTTGTGCATAGCTCTGCCTGCCAGGCTGTGGCTCCTCCAGGTGTGGGTCTGCGGTGGGGGGGGAGGGGGGTGTTAGGCCTCATCTGGGTGGGTCTGAAGCTGGGCTGGGGTGGTCTGTGCTGCGCTGGCTGTGGTGGGCATTGAGGTTGGTGGTGCTGTGGTTGTGGCTGTGGGGTCCAGGGTGTTGGTCCGGGGTGTTGTCTTGGTGATCTCAGGGGGGTGGAGATTGCTCCGCTGTTCCTGTGTGGAGAAGTTGGGATGCGGTTTAAAGCGACGTCCTTGAGAGTCTTAGCAAGGATGGGGACTGTCTCCCTGTACAGGTGAACATGGTCATAGAGACAGTCCAGATCGAGGGTGGGATGGTGGGCCAGTTGTACATTGGGTCGCAGGGCACAGTCCTGGGAGAGGCTGGCGTTTATTCTTTGGATTGTGGCAGGGTGGAAGTCCTTCCTCTGTAGAAGGGTTGACACCACAATCCTTGAGTTGGGGAATATTGCGGAGGCCTTCTCAATCACTCCCCGTAGTGAAGTCGCCACCCTCTCCTGCTGAGCACGCAGGTCGTTGCTTCCAGTGTGTATGATTATGTGGCTTGGCGACCCGAGCTGGGCCTTATCAAGCAGCGCCATGGCACTCTGCGTTGTTGGGCACCACACCATTCTCATTTTGTGTCTAGGGAAAAGTTTATTCTCCTGAACAAACTTCCCATTTGAGTTCATCAACAGGACAATCTCAGCCAATGTTTCTTCTGGACTGGAGGGGGTAGAGTTGGGGTTGGTGGGTGTTGGAGCTGGGGTGTGGCTGGTCTGTGCCAGTGCCGCTGTCAGTGGGAGGCTGTTCTGTGGGCTGGGGGGAGGCATGCAGCCGGCAGGGCTGGGGAGGCCTGGCTGGTTGAGGTGGGCTCCTCTGCTGTGTGAGGGCAGGTAATAGAGTGGTGATCTAGCTGCTCCTGCAGCCTGTCCTCTGTTCTCTTTCTCTCCTGCAGCTCCTCTCTTAGTGTGGTCAGCTCGTTATTACTGCTCTGCCTGTCTTTTTGGAACTCTCTCACCTCCTTTGTTAGATCAGCCAGCTCTCTCTTGAGTCCGTCTCTCTCTTGCTGAACTTCTTTCAGCTGTGTTGCAAGGCTGCTGTCCTGCTCTGTCCGCAACTTGGTTAGGAGCTCCTCTAAGGTGTGGATGTCTGGTTGCTGTTTGCTCACACTCTCCCTGAGCAGGACCACCTCCCCCTCCAGTTTGGTGAACTCATCCCTCATGGCAGCCATGGTGGTGAGGAGTGCCTGAGACTGCTCTGCACTGAGGGGGTCGCTCTCCTCCTGGGGCGTGTACTCCACTATGGTGGGAAGAGAGGTGCTGGATGTGCCTTTTTGGGTGGGGATAGTGGGGGTGAGGGTGGTGCTGGTGGAGTTTGTCTTGTGGGAGGGCATGTCACTGGTGGTGTCCTTTTCTCTCTCTGCTCTCTCCTTAATGGTCTAAAAGTCTGTTTCAAACAGCCTAAGGTTACCTTGCACCATGACAGTCCCAGTCTTGTAGATTGATTGTTATCATGGTGCTGTCAGGGTCGTCTGTCTCTTTGACTTTCAGCTTCCACCCATTACAGATTCCCTCTTTCTTTATGGATGGGTAGTGAGAGCAGACTGCTGAGCGCCATGCATTTGGCTGGTCAGTGAGAAAGATAAGAGTTTGGGAAACCCTGGTCTAGACCATGGTGAGATAAGAGATGGGGAGGAACGCAGACGTTGATTTTCTATACAATTTAAATTCAATAGAAGCATTATCTAAGAGCCCATCTGAGAGACCAATGATTAGATGGATGGTATTTTAACCAAGTCCTACAAATGTGATTTTACCTTGAAGCGGTTGAGCCTGACTTTTTGAGGCTTCAGGCAAGGTTTAGCCTAACTAATATCAACCTCAATTTGATAGAAAAGTACAAAGGAAAGAGAAAGGGGAGTAGGTCACACACACAGACACACGCACACACACACATTCATAGACACACGCACACACACACATTCACAGACACATGCACACACACACATTCACAGACACACGCACACACACACATTCACAGACACACGCACACACACACATTCACAGACACACACACGCAAACCAGGTGAGGTCATTTCAAACATTTGTGGTTGTGTTGACCATGCTAATCTGTACCCAGATTCTCAGGCATTAAACCACATCACTGTGTGAACATTACGGGGACTTTAATGCAGGGAAACTTAAATCCGTTCTACCTAATTTCTACCAGCATGTTAAATGTGCAACCAGAGGAAGAAAAACTCTAGACCACCTTTACTCTACACACAGAGACGCATACAAAGCTCTCCCTCGCCCTCCATTTGGCAAATCTGACCATAACTCTATCCTCCTGATTCCTGCTTATAAGCAAAAACTAAAGCAGGAAGCACCAGTACTCGGTTAATAAAAAAGTGGTCAGATGACGCAGATGCTAAGCTACAGGACTGTTTTGCTAGCACAGACTGGAACATGTTCCGGGATTCTTCAGATAGCATTGAGGAGTACACCACATCAGTCACTGGCTTCGTCAATAAGTGCATCGATGATGTCGTCCCCACAGTGACCGTACGTACATACCCCAACCAGAAGCCATGGATTACAGGAAACATCCGCACTGAGCTAAAGGGTAGAGCTGCCGCTTTCAAGGAGCGAGACTCTAACCCGGACGCTTATAAGAAATCCCGCTATGCCCTCCGACGAACCATCAAACAGGCAAAGAGTCAATACAGGACTAAGATTGAATCGTACTACACTGGCTCTGACGCTCGTCGGATGTGGCAGGGCTTGAAAACTATTACAGACTACAAAGGGAAGCACGGCGCGAGCTGCCCAGTGACACAAGACTTCCAGACGAGCTAAACATCTTCTATGCTCGCCTGAGGCAAGCAACACTGAAGCATGCATGAGAGCACCAGCTGTTCCGGATGACTATGTGATCACGCTCTCCGTAGCCGATGTGAGTAAGACTTTTAAGCAGGTCAACATTCACAAGGCCGCAGGGCCAGACGGATTACCAGGACGTGTACTCCGAGCATGTGCTGACCAACTGGCAAGTGTCTTCACTGACATTTTCAACATGTCCCTGACTGAGTCTGTAATACCAACATGTTTCAAGCAGACCACCATAGTCCCTGTGCCCAAGAACACTAAGGTAACCTGCCTAAATGACTACCGACCCGTAGCACTCACGTCTGTAGCCATGAAGTGCTTTGAAAGGCTGGTCATGACTCACATCAACAGCATTATCCCAGAAACCCTAGACCCACTCCAATTTGCATACCGCCCCAACAGATCCACAGATGATGCAATCTCTATTGCACTCCACACTGCCCTTTCCCACCTGGACAAGAGGAACACCTACGTGAGAATGCTATTCATTGACTACAGCTCAGCATTCAACACCATCGTGCCCTCAAAGCTCATCACTAAGGATCCTGGGACTAAACACCTCCCTCTGCAACTGGATCCTGGACTTCCTGACGGGCCGCCCCCAGGTGGTAAGGGTAGGTAACAACACATCTGCCACACTGATCCTCAACACGGGGGCCCCTCAGGGGTGCGTGCTCAGTCCCCTCCTGTACTCCCTGTTCACCCATGACTGCATGGCCAGGCACGACTCCAACACCATCATTAAGTTTGCCGACGATACAACAGTGGTAGGCCTGATCACCGACAACGATGAGACAGCCTATAGGGAGGAGGTCAGAGACCTGGCCGTGTGGTGCCAGGATAACAACCTCTCCCCTCAACGTGACCAAGACAAAGGAGATGATTGTGGACTACAGGAAAAAAAAGAGGACTGAGCACGCCCCATTCTCATCGACGGGTTGTAGTGGAACTTGTTGAGAGCTTCAAGTTCCTTGGTGTCCACATCACCAACGAACTATCATGGTCCAAACACACCAAGACAGTCGTGAAGAGGGCACGACAAAGCCTATTCCCCCTCAGGAGACTGAAAAGATTTGGCATGGGTCCTCAGATCCTCAAAAAATTCTACAGCTGCACCATCGAGAGCATCCTGACTGGTTGCATCACCGCCTGGTATGGCAACTACTTGGCCTCCGACCGCAAGGTACTACAGAGGGTAGTGCGTACGGCCCAGTACATCACTGGGGCCAAGCTTCCTGCCATCCAGGACCTCTATACCAGGCGGTGTCAGAGGAAGGCCCTCAAAATTGTCAAAGACTCCAGCCACCCTAGTCATAGACTGTTCTCTCTGCTACCGCACGGCAAGCGGTACCGGAGTGCCAAGTCTAGGTCCAAAATACTTCTCAACAGCTTCTACCCCCAAGCCATAAGACTCCTGAACAGCTAATCATGGCTACCCGGACTATTTGCACTGCCCCCCCACCCCATCCCTTTTACGCTGCTGCTACTCTGTTAATTATTTATGCATAGTCACTTTAGCTCTACCCACATGTACATATTACTTCAACTACCTCAACTAGCCGGTGCCCCCGCACATTGACTCTGCACCGGTACCCCCCTGTATATATAGCCTCCCTACTGTTATTTTATTTTACTTCTGCTCTTTTTTTCTCAACACTTTTTTTGTTGTTGTTTTATTTTTACTTTTTTGTTAAAAATAAATGCACTGTTGGTTAAGGGCTGTAAGTAAGCATTTCACTGTAATGTCTGCACCTGTTGTATTCGGCGCATGTGGCCAATAAAATCTTATTTTATTTTATTTTATTTGACATTAACCAGGTAGACATGGGCAGAGAGCTGTAACCCCCCTCTCTCCCCTCAGGCTAGGTTCTGTTTTCACTGCCCTTTCTTTCTCTCCTTTTCCTTCTTTCACTCTTGCTCTCTTTCTCACTCTCGTTTGCTACCTCTCTCTCTCTCTCTCCCTCTCCCTCTCATTCCCTCTCTCATTCCCTCTCTCATTCCCTCTCTCATTCCCCTGCTCTCTGTCTCTCTCAATTCAAAGTGCTTTATTGGCATGGTAAGCATATGTTACCATTGCCAAAGCAAAGGCAATAGACAATATACAAAAGGTTAGTAAACAAGGGAAACATTAGTAAACATTACACTCACAAGAGTTTTAAAAGAATATAGACAATTCAAATGTTATAATATTGGCTATGTACAGTATTGTAACAATGTGCAAGTAGTTGAAGTATGAAAGGTAAAATAAATAAACAGATAAATTCAAGGTTGTATTTAGAATGTTGTTGGTGCTCCATTGGTTGCCCTTTTCTCATGGCAACTGGCCACAAATGTTGCTCTGTAACTGCACACTGCGGTATCTCACCTAACAGATATGGGAGTTTATCATTGTTTGATTTGTTTTCTAATTCTTTGTGAGTCTGTGTGATCTGTGGGAAATATGTGTCTCTAATGTAGTCATACATTTGGCAGGAGGTTAGGAAGTGTGGCTCAGTTTCCACCTCATTTTGTGGGCAGTGGGCACATAGCCTGTCATCTCTCGAGAGCCAGGTCTGCCTATGGTGGCCTCTCTCAATAGCAAGGCTATGCTCACTGAGTCTGTACATAGTCAAGGATTTTCTTAATTTAGGGTCAATCACAGTGGTCAGGTATTCTAACACTGTGTACTCTCTGTTTAGAGCCAGATAGCATTCCTATTTGCTCTGTTTGTTGGGTGATTCTTTCCAGTGTGTCAAATAGTTATCTTTTTGCTTTCTAATAATTCTAAATGTGTTTCTGTCCTGGGGCTCTGTGGGGTCTGTTTGTGTTTGTGAACAGACCCCTAGAACCAGCTGGCTGAGGTGACTCTTCTTTAGGTTAATCTCTCTGTAGGTGAGGGCTTTGTGGTGGAATGTGTGGGAATCGCTTCTGTCGTGACGTGCCTTTCATTATTGTGATGACTATTATTTATTGAATAATTACCTACTACATTTAATTGTTACTATATTAAATTAATGATGTAACAATTAACTCATTAGGAATTTGGGGCACCACGGGAAAAGTTATTTAATGAGTTACCGTTTCCCGAATTAACTCTAAAGCGCACCCCTACACACATTCCATTCTCACTCTTCATCCCTCTTCTAAGGGAAAGTGTGGCAACCCAGCCTTTCTAGCAGTACCAGTAGGTGTGAGTAATGGCAATGGTAAGAAAGAAGGAGAGACTGATAAACAAGTAATGGAATTGTTCCTGTTGACGCCATGCCAGTGAGCCCAAAGGGCACAAAAGCCAGTGAATCAACACCAACCAGGTCTGCAGCAATCCTGCCTACTCGCTGTTTTCTCTTTTACCATAGAAAGGAAGGGGAGGGGCCTAATTGGCATTGTGACATTTTGGGGAAATTATTACATTCTTTACAGGTAGAGGTAATCAGCAGAGATCACTACTTCAAAGCTGTTATGACATAACTCCTCATCCACGTCACTGTTTACGCACATCAGGCAATTACCATATAGCGCGGCCCATTGAATCCAGCCGGGGGGGGGATTACTATTTCAGGTTACAAAAAAACACTCCAGGTCACTCTTGAACGTCTAAAACTAGATATAAAGTATGTAGCAATTATAATGGACCTATACGTTTTGAAGTAACTGCAGTTTTTCTGGGCCGCAAATTGGTTTTGACGAACAAATTGGTCCAAAAAAAATCAGTGCGGCCCTCTGCTGAATTTTGAACTACTGACAACATGCCAATACTGTGACGGGAAATGCTATTTATAAAATGCTACTTATCTGTTTTCTCAGTAAGGCAAGGATAACCTTTGACCTTTACAGTCAACACCTTACCTCACTCAAAGACAAACAAGAGTACTTTAAGAACCCTCTCCCTTTTCCCATGCAAAATAAATGACACACAAGTGATTGCAAGCATTAACCTGTTACACTGTAAGATAGAAGTAGAACTAAAACCATTATCACCCTTTGAATGATATGAGCTAAGATACTCAGGCCTCAGTCTTTGCGCCGAAGAATCCTATCCATGTATTGACCTTGTCAGTCACTAGGAGGTGACAGTGAGCCACAACAACCCACTGTCCCCCACCGACTTGACACTAAAAACCACAACACCAAAGACACACACGGCTCCAGGCTCTGCAGCACACAATAGAAGGATAAGGTATATTTGAGGAGTGGTTTATTGTACCACTAATTGCAGACAGGATCTAGGGCTCATTCAGTCTCTGCTCTGTGTCCAAGTTTCGGTCCAGCTCTCTTTGAGCCAGACACAGTTTCATCTAATGACACGTTGACTAGTTTCCAGCTGATTATTAGGCTACACTTAGGCCATGTCTCGCACCCTTAGTTTCACGTCTCAGTAGCTTCCAGTTAGACTGTTATCAATAGGATTATGAATAAAATGAAATTTTAGCAAATGTGTTAAAAAAACAGGAATACCTTATTTACATAAGAATTCAGAACCTTTGCTATGAGACTCGAAATTGAGATCAGGTACATCCTGTTTCCATTGATCATCATTGAGATGCTTCTACAACTTGATTGGAATCCAACTGTGGTAAATTCAATTGACTGGACATGATTTGGAAAGGCACACACCTGTCTATATAAGGTCCCACAGTTGACAGTGCATGTCAGAGCCAAACCCAAGCCTTGAGGTCAAAGGAATTGTCCGTAGAGCGCTGAGACAGGATTGTGTCGAGGTACAGATGAGGGGAAGGGTATCAAAAAAGTTCTGCAGCATTGAAGGTCCCCAAGAACACAGTGGCCTCCATCATTCTTAAATGGAAGAAGTTTGGAACAACCAAGACTCTTCCTAGAGCTGGCCGCCTGGCCAAACTGAGCAATCGGGGGAGAAGGGCCAAGAACCCAATGGTCACTCTGACAGAGCTCTGTTCTTCTGTGGAGATGGGAGAAACTTCCAGAAGGACAACCATCTCTGCAGCACTCCACCAATCAGGCCTTTATGGTAGAGTGGCCAGACGGAAGCCACTCCTCAGTAAAAGCCACATGACAGCCCGCTTGGAGTTTGCCAAAAGGCACGTAAAGACTCTCAGACCATGAGAAACAAGATTCTCTGGTCTGATGAAACCAAGATTGAACTCTTTGGCCTGAATGCCAAGCGTCACATCTGGAGGAAAACTGGCACCATCCCTACGGTGAAACATGGTGGTGGCAGCATCATGGTGTGGGGTTGTTTTTCAGCATCAGGGACTGGGAGACTAGTCAGGATCGAGCCAAGATGAACGGAGCAAAGTACAGAGAGATCCTTGATGAAAACCTGCTCAGGACCTCAGACTGGGGCGAAGGTTCACCTTCCAACAGGACAACGACCCTAAACACACAGCCAAGACAATGCAGGAGTGGCTTCGGGACAAGTCTCTGAATGTCCTTGAGTGGCCCAGCCAGAGCCTGGACTTGAACCCGATCGAACATCTCTGGAGAGACCTTAAAATAGCTGTGCAGCAACGCTCCCCATCCAACCTGACAGAGCTTCAGAGGATCTGCAGAGAAGAATGGGAGAAACTCCCCAAATACAGGTGTGCCAAGCTTGTAGCATCATACCCAAGAAGAGTATGCTGTAATCGCTGCCAAAGGTGCTTCAACAAAGTACTGAGTAAAGGGTCCGAATACTTATATAAATGTGATATTTCTGTTTTTATTTGTAATACATTTGCAAAAATGTCTAAAAACCTGTTTTTGCATCATCATTATGGGTACTGTGTGTGGATTGATGAGGGGAAAAAACGATTTAATCAGTTTTAGAATAAGGCTGTAAGGTAACAGAGTGGAAAAGGTCTGAATACTTATCGAAGACATTGTATATATATATATATATATATATACATATAATAACCCAGGTGTGTAGAGCAGTAGTTACAGTTGAAGTCAGAAGTTTAAATAAACTTAGGTTGGAGTCATTAAAACTCATTTTTCAACCACGCCACAAATTTCTTGTTAACAAACTATAGGTTTGGCAAGTCGGTTAAGACATCTACGTTGTGCATGACACACGTAATTTTTCCAACAATTGTTTACAGACAGATTATTTCACTTATAATTCACTGTATCACAATTCCAGTGGGTCAGAAGTTTACATACACTAAGTTGACTGTGCCTTTAAACAGCTTGGAAAATTCCAGGAAATGATGTCATGGCTTTAGAAGCTTCTGATAGGCTAATTGACATAATTTGAGTCAATTGGAGGTGTACCTGTGGATGTATTTCAAGGCCTACCTTCAAATTCAGTGCCTCTTTGCTTGACATCATGGGAAAATCAAAAGAAATCAGCCAAGACCTCAGAAAGAAAATTGTAGACCACAAGTCTGGTTCATCCTTGGGAGCAATTTCCAAACGCCTGAAGGTACCACGTTCATCTGTACAAACAATAGTATGCAACTGTAAACACCATGGGACCACGCAGCCGTCATACTGCTCAGGAAGGAGACGCGTTCTGTCTCCTAGAGATGAACATACTTTGGTGCGAAAAGTGCAAATCAATCCCAGAACAACAGCAAAGGACCTTGTGAAGATGCTGGAGGAAACAGGTACAAAACTATCTATATCCACAGTAAAAACGAGTCCTATATCGACATAACCTGAAAGGCCGCTCAGCTAGGAAGAAGCCACTGCTCCAAAACCGCCATAAAAAAGCCAGACTACGGTTTGCAACTGCACATGGGGACAAAGATCGTACTTTTTGGAGAAATATCCTCTGGTCTGATGAAATAAAAATAGAACTGTTTGGCCATAATGACCATCGTTATGTTTGGAGGAAAAAGGGTGAGCTTGCAAGCCGAAGAACAACATCCCAACCGTGAAACACGGGGGGTGGCAGCATCATGCTGTGGGGATGCTTTGCTGCAGGAGGGACTGGTGCACTTCACAAAATAGATGGCATCATGAGGAAGGAAAATTATGTGGATTTATTGAAGCAACATCTCAAGACATCAGTCAGGAAGTTAAAGCTTGGTCGCAAATGGGTCTTCCAAATGGACAATGACCCCAGGCATACTTCCAAAGTTGTGGCAAAATGGCTTAAGCACAACAAAGTCAAGGTATTGGAGTGGCCATCACAAAGCCCTGACCTCAATCCTATAGAAAATGTGTGGGCAGAACTGAAAAAGCCAGTGCGAGCAAGGAGGCCTACAAACCTGACTCAGTTACACCAGCTCTGTCAGGAGGAATGGGCCAAAATTCACCCAACTTATTGTGGGAAGCTTGTGGAAGGCTACCCAAAACGTTTGACCCAAGTTAAACAATTTAAAGGCAATGCTACCAAATACTAGTTGAGTGTATGTAAACTTCTGACCCACTAGGAATGTGATGAATGAACTAAAAGCTGAAATAAATATCTCTCCCTACTATTATTCTGACATTTCACATTCTTAAAATAAAGTGGTGATCCTAACTTTTTTACTAGGATTAACTGTCAGGAATTGTGAAAAACGAAGTTTAAATGTATTTGGCTAAGGTGTATGTAAACTTCTGACTTCAACTGTATATAGGTTGAGCCATGACTAGAATACAGTATAAACTGTACATAAAAAAGTGGGTAAAACAGTATGTAAACATTATTAAAGTGGCCAAACCCTCCCCTAACGCGGACAACGCTGGGCCAATTGTGTGTCACCTCATGGGTCTCCCAGTCGCAGCCGGCTGCGACACAGCCCGGGATCAAACCCAAATCTGTAGTGACACCTCAAGCACTGCAGTGCCTTAGACCGCTGCTCCACTCGGGAGGCCCAAATGCTGCCATCTATGCATGGTTTTTGGTTTGGATCAGTTCTAATCGTCACAGTGGGAACAACATCCTCTATGCATTTCCCGATGAACTTCGTCACAGAGTCAGTGTATATGTCGATACTATTCTCAGAGGCAATCCGGAACACTTCCCAGTCCTAGTGATCAAAACAATCTTGAAGCATAGATTCCGATTGGTCATACCAATGTTGAACAGTCCTTACCACGGGAGCATCCTGATTAAATTTCTGTCTATAGAAGGTCTATAGCAGAATAGAGGCGGGATCTGATTTGCCTTGTAGCCATCCCGGAAGGGAGAGTAGCAATGATCCATGGACTGTGTTGCATGTGTAGCACAGGAGATGTGTTGATACAGTTTCAGTAGCGTTTTCCTCAGATTTCCTTTATTAAAGTCCCCAGCTACAATAAATGAGGCCTCAGGATATGCGGTTTCCAGTTTGCAAATAGTCCAGTGTAGTTCCTTGAGGGCCGTTGCGGTGTCGGCATGGGGGGGAATATACATGGCAGTGAAGATTACCAAAGAAAATTATCTTGGGAGGTAATGCGGTCGGCATTTGATGGTGAGGTATTCCAGATCGGGAGAACAAAAGGACTTGATTTCCTGTACGTTACCGCAATCACACCATGAGTTATTAATCATGAAACAAACCTCCTTTCTTTTTACCACACAGTTCTTTCTTCCTGTCTACGAGATGGACGGAGAACGCCGCTGGCTGAATGGACTGGGACAGTATATCTGGAGAGAGCCATGATTCTGTAAAACAGAGTATGTTATAGGCCCTGATGTCTCTCTGGAAGGAGATCTTCGCCCTGAGCTTGTCTACTTTATTGTCCAGGGACTGAACGTTAGCGAGTAATATACTCGGAAGAGGTGGATGGTATGCATGACGCCTGAGTCTGACTAGGGCCCCGCTCCTTCTACCTCTTCTCCGGCGTCTGCGTTTTGTTGCAGCCCCCAAAATGAATAAAGCTGACTCGGAAAGTTCAAACAAAGGATTCAGGTTGAATTTCTGCTTGCATTTCTGGTGAGTGACTACCAATCTAATAACCCAAAGTTCTTTCCGGCTGTCGGTAATAATACAAGAAACGCACACAAAAGAAAATACTGCAAAGTTGGCTAGGAGCTAGAAACAGGGTGACCGTGTCTGTCAGCCTCATCTTGTGGTTGTTAAGTTGGCTGCAGAATGTCACTTGAGTTTCTAGATTTCCTTTTCTAGATGGCTTCGCCTGAGGATTGCTTCTGGATTATCTTGTATGACAGTGATCTCTGTGCTCAACCTGGTCTCAGAGCATTTTGTATTATTCTGTATTCAAATCCGAGACACTCCATTTAGTATGATATGTTACGTTTCGTATGGTATGTATTAATTTGTGGATGTCCATCACCCATTTCGTATGATATGTTACGAATTACAATTCACATTACACGTTACACATTTTCAAAACATACAATATGTTACGAATTTGCATCCGTACAATATGTTATGAATTTGCAAAGCATATGATATGTTACGAATTCTAGGTAGGTGGCTAACATTAGCTAGCTTGCTAACGTTAGCTAGGCTACGGGTTAAGGTTAAGTTTAGGAGTTAGGTTAAATGGTTAGGGTTAGGGGAAGGGTTAGCTAAAAGTGTTAAGTTTAGAGTCCCGGTAAGGGGAAGAATTAGCTAACATGCTAAGTAGTTGCAAAGTAGCTAAAAAGTAGTAAGTAGTCCGTGATGACGCTAAAGTTGTCCGTGATGACATTCGAACTAACAACCTTTGGGTTGCTAGACATTTGCCTTATACGCCTACCCATCCAACCCGACCAACCACACAACTTTTGTTTTTGCCCTAAGTAACCATCTGTCTTATGTAACCATACCAAACGTAACATATCATAATAATTTGAGTGTCCCGGATTGACATTTACTATGTTACGTCTAGTCTATGAGACCAGGCTACTGTGCTAAGTCTGATTGCCAAGACTGTGCAGCAAAAGAGTGAATGGAGTTCAACCACTTTAGGATGATATGATCTCTAGGCAATACTTAAGGCAATTAAGTTGTTCATAACATAGGGCCTTATAGGCTTAGATAGTCCACAACACTAGTTGTGGCGACATCTCTGCCACCACCTAACAAGTCACACTATGACCCTGCAAACAAAGCCAATCGGAAAGGTGAATGTTGTGTTTGTTTTGGTTGAGAGAAGCAAGCCAGACAATGTCTCTGGAATATCTTATTTAAAATGACCACTGAACCTGCGTCATGGTAACCGTATCAAGTGAATGACTTGCAGTGACAGGTCCTTGCGTTGGGTAAACATGTGTGGAGATGTGGCTGAACCAGTCCACTGGGCTAAACCAATCCACTGGGCTAAGGTCAACAGCAAATATTGGAACAAAAGACTAAAGAGATAAACCTCAGAGGTGGTGATGTGTGTGTGTGTGTGTGTGTACATACGTGTGTGTGTACATGCGTGTGTGTGGTCAGGTATCAATGTCGGGGAAAGTATCTAAATCTGCTGCGACACATCATTTCTCAGTCCTCTGAGACTTATGTTGTTGTTGTGCATTGTCACTGCCGTCAACGCTCTTGAGCTTCCTCATGGAGAGAAGGAGCGAGGGAGGCGGGAGGCACTACATGGAGTGTGTGTGAGTGTGTGGGGGGAGAAAGCATAGCGGGAGAGCAGGTTTATTTTGTTTTTCACTGTTCTCTGGAAGAGAGGGAGAAGGAGGGGTGATAAGAGAGAAGGGGGGTGTGACCCATGCCATGGCGTAATGCTACCATGGAATTCCCCCTCCCTGAGTTAACTCTCACCTGGCCCCTCCCACCTGTCTTACTGGCCTATAAAGCCTCACACAGGTAAAGCCTCACATCTAGCTACAGGTGCATCTCTGACACTATAGAGAGAGAGAGATAACGGGAGAGAGAGAATACAGAGAGTTCAGATTAACCGTGGAGTGTACTGACGAACTCTCGGAGTGAATCACAAACACTGGACTCTAAATCAAACAGTGGAGTATTATTTATCTGACAGCTTTTCATCGCTACCTGTCGGTCGCCTCAGAATCAGGTACGTGTGGAGATGGAGTTGGAGGTGACCTTTGGGGAGTAATGGGGTGCGTGTTTGGGTCTGGGGTCACAAGGATCTTGGCAGCATATGTTTGGCAGAATCATCCAATTGAATGATCAAACGTATATTGACTTATCTGTAAAATATTGGGGGTAATGTCAGTTGTATATTCATGCACAGCAGAGGAAAGGAAATAAAAACTGGTGTGTATTCACGCACAGACAAATATTTTGCATACATGCAAAGTACAACCACAGTGACCCACTTCAAATCAATGAATACAATAAGCCATGTTTCACTAACACATCAATATCCATATATGCATCCAATGGCTCACTCAATTGTCTCCTAGTTAGAGAAAACATTTATATATTTGTTAATTAATCTATGTCCATAAACAGCATTCTAATGTCTTACTAACTGGCCTGTCTCCTGGTTGCAGATAGCCCATGTCGTCTGCCAGTGAGCTGTGTACGATCCTGACCAACGCTAACATGACCATGTACCAGACTGGGAGCTCAGAGCCCCTGCAGCCGCTACAGCCCAGCCTCACCACCGTGTCTCTGCCCGCCATAGGAGACCTGCTGCAACTCTCAGACCTTTCCTCATGCAGTTCCAATATACTGGGTGAGAACACTTATTAATACTTTTTTTAAACGTTTATTTGTATTATTACGTTTATTTGGACAGGGACAGTGTACACAAAAAACATCGGCCTCAATATACTGAGAAATTATGCGTTGCACCAGATTTAGCTAAAAATGAATTTCCATCTGCAGTCACCTGGACCCTATAGGCGGCTTATACCAATGCCTCTTCATAATAACTGAACGCACCCAGAAGATGATACAACTATGATATCTATTGAAGGAAGAAACAATAGACTCAAACTGAATACTGATAGAAAAGGATGATGTGTAACTCCTGAGTGGCGCAGCGGTCTAAGGCACTGCATCTCAGTGCTAGAGGCGTCACTACAGACCCTGATTCGATTCCAGGCTGTATCACAATCCAGCCGTGATTGGGAGTCCCATAGGGTGGTGCACAATTGGCCCAGCGTCGTCCGGGTTTGGCCGGTGTAGGCCATCATTGTAAATAAGAATTTGTTCTTAACTGACTTGCCTAGTTAAATAAAGGAAGAAATTAAAACTTTCTCTGCTTTGTTTTCAGCATGTGGGATATTTTAGTCCCTGATATGTACTTTTGTGTTGATCACCTGGGAAACCACCGTATGGATGTGTGTAATCTTTTCTGTGCCAATCTTTATTCAGTCATGAGTTTTGGCGGTTGTTTGGTTTTGGTTGCTGTGCTGGCAGGTGAAGTCTGTGGATATTTAAAATGTCTCACCCTGGATAGATCTATTGGCTGAGCTTGTTGGCAGACACTCAGTCAAAGCACACATTAAACATACTGTATGTCCTTAAGCGAAACTATCAGACAGACAGGGAATTGGCTGAACTTTGCAATGACCTAATTTAGAAGGCTGTTAAATCATTAACCGGGACAATGTTTAACTTGTCTTTAATAGAGGAATGGTATCTTTTCATCTTTCAGACTCCTCTAGCTTTATGTTACTTGCTGTAGCCTATAGTTAGTGATAAGTGGTGACTAGACAGAACGTCAGCTCACCTGTTTAGGTAGTTGAAGAGTTAAACGACGCGCAGCAGAGAAACTAGAGCCAGGCATTCTGACTCGGCGAAACCACAAAATCTGGTTTTCACAGGTCCAGATCAGGATCTGGGTCCTTGTGTGAGTTGGCATTTAGTTGGAAAATATGAGTTAGTCAGTATCTTGTGGGTCGATAGATTGACAAAGGTTTTATATTTTAAAAGCTCATGTTCTATAATAGTTATGACTGAAAACACATTGTGTAATGAATAATTACTATCTATCCAGATGTAATGTATATCAAATTACTTTATTCTTGCTATGTAACTATAGTGAAAAGTGGCATGTATGTAAAATGTGTGTAGAATGTACAAATGAAAAAGCTATAAAAAAAGATTGTTTAATCTCCAAAGAGGGATAGTGATTTTACAATGACAGTATCATGTCTCACCCACATGAACACACACAAACACACACACACACACACACACACTGCACAAATCTAACACCCCCTCCACCTCTGTGTCCTCCTCTAGCTCAATGGTATGACCTGAACCCTCAGTACTGGAGCAAGCAGAACGTGTTGGAGTGGATCAGTTTTCACGTGGAACGCAGTAAGTTTGATGCCAGCACACTGAGCCTGTCCTACTGCTCCATTGATGGACCTACACTCTGCCAACTGACCAGAGATCAGCTGTTAAACATGTTTGGAATGTCCCTCGGGACTCAGCTCTACCAGAGCCTGTTGGAACTCAAGGCCAAATACGGTAAGGATCTGATGGAAGTGAATTGAATAAACTTTATTGATGATCATCAAAGGGGGGAACTTAGATTTACCTCAGGGAGCAGACACAGACATATTAGTAATTTTATTTAGACAATTTATTCGTCAATAGAGTAATGATTCAGTCATTCAATTTATTTTTGTGTTTTGTCATTTCTGTTCCAGATCTGAACGAGACCTGTAAGCTTCTGGACAACTTCCTTGAGGAGTTCCCAGACTTCCCTCTGCTCAGCACAGTAGAAGTGAACGAAGGTAAACACATCCTCTCGTAATTTCTTCACACTTCCTACTACCAGACTGCCACGCCAAAGCCTCAAGTGTCAAAGGGACACATTTGCTGACTGACATTGTGATGTTACTGTTACAGTTGTGACAGACACCAGCTATACTGACTTCTCACACATCTTCAAGAACTTCGATAACATGAAGCCGCTCAGCGATAATGGATATGAGTCCGACAGCATGCACAGCTCCTCATCAGGTGAGTGCTGTCCCACTTTCCTATTCTTCTCCTTCATCATCCCTCCTCTCATCACTCCTCTCATCCCCCAATTCTTCTCACATCACTCGATCATGGTGTGATTGGTTTGGCCTGTATCACTGAGCCCAAGGCCTTATTAATCGATCAAGGCAGGATGAAGGAGAGGCCGTATTGAAAGTGTTTTCCTTCCTCTCTCCCTGCCTCCAGGGGGAATGCTCAGCTTCCAGATCCCCAGCTCTCCAGAATCCAGGAGCAGTGAGTCCGACCCAGAGTTCTCCTACCCTCAGATAGCAAGTGAGTACAACTTTTCATAAGTGGACATCACATTCTTGAACTTCAGATGGGTGAGCCTTGAAAGTGCATGTCTCTTTGAAAGCCAGTCTGGCGTTCTAAACTCCTGAACCGTTGTGTTTGACAGAAGGGCACATAAAGACAGAGAGGGGAGAGACGAAGAAGAGAGGCAGAGGAAGACCTCCCAAACTCAGCCGAGACCACAAACACTTCTACCAGACCTCCACAAAGAGCAAACATGGTGAGTGGCTCTTCTCATTCTAACACACACACACACACACACACACACATGCACACACATGCACACACGCACGCACACACGCATACACCAATGTCAACAACTGTTTTCAATGGTGCTCTGTAGAAGCACGGTTTTATCAGTCATGTGATTTGCATACATTTTTGCATCTGGTACTGAAAACAGCCACAGTCAAAACATCACAGGTGCATAGTCCAATAACCACACACGCATGCACACACACACGAATGCACACACACAAACACAAGCACACCTGCTCTACCTCATCCTTGCTTGCTTAAGCACACACACACGCACACCTGCGCTGTCTTACACACACCTAACGCTACCTCTCCCCTGTCGCCCTATAGCGCCTCGTGGGACCCACCTGTGGGAGTTCATTAGGGACATCCTGATCCACCCAGAGCAGAACCAGAATCAGGCTCTGATGAAGTGGGAGGACCGCCGTGAGGGCGTCTTCAAGTTCCTCAAGTCTGAGGCTGTGGCCCAGCTGTGGGGGCAGAAGAAGAAGAACAGCAGCATGACCTATGAGAAGCTCAGCCGCGCCATGAGGTAGGAAACCATGGTGATATAGTAGCACCTTCATGCCAACTAGCCATGGAAATCCTAGCAACCAAGCTAAACAGAGCTAATCAGTGAGGGTGAAGTCAGAGGATTTGTTTTTGTGTCGACAATGATTAACAATTGCCTGGTCATAAGACTAACCTGTGGCTCTCCTTCCTCCCTCCCTGCTATAGATACTACTACAAGAGAGAGATCCTGGATAGAGTGGACGGTAGACGGCTGGTCTATAAGTTTGGGAAGAACTCCACCGGCTGGAAGGTGGAAGAGACCGAGCTGCATGGCATGTGAGATACAAGGCAGGAGACAGGAAAGGTAGAGACCAACGGCCAAGAGGGACGAGGGTATAAACTGGACAGACCAGTTCCCCTCAGTCCTATTGTAGATAGGATGACCCACTCTCTGGATGACAGCCCTACTCTACCTGAAATAATATAAAGACACTTACTTCTCTTCTTCCAGGGGAGGTGTTGCAGAAAATGTAAGCCAGTGTTTTTGGCTCTAGTAGGTTTTATGAACCGATATAGTTATTGTACAGTAATAATGTGTAATATGGACACCGCTCTGGGCCTACCAGTGAGTAGGTATGATGGTGTGTCTGTTTGTTTGTTTTCAGTTATATTCTCTCTAGGATAGATAATAGTGGTCCTGTATGACTGCATGGTCTTGTACGGCTCTCTTGGTAGAGTATGGCGCTTGCAACACCAGGAAAGTGGGTTCAATTCCCAGGACCACCCATATGTAAAATGTATGACTGTAAGTCGCTTTGTATAAAAGCATCTGCTAAATAGCATATATTATAACAATAAAGGCATTAATGTTTGCATGTATATAAGCACCTCACATTGTGTGGGAGTAACTTACCTTATGTGTCACTATGACAACCATATGGGCATTATGATTTTTACTGTGGCAATGTAAGCACTGGGTATTATATTCATCTGTTTTTTTTGTTTCTATTTTTTATATTAATATTTAACAAGCGACAGTCTACCATTTTTATATGTCTATTTGCCAAACCTCTGACTTCTAAAATGAGCCATTGTTAAGAAGAGCCTCATGTTGTGTTTTACTCTTCTGGGAGTTATGGGTATATAAGGGCTTGTGTTAAATTGTAAACCTGATATGAAGGAGGGAGGAGACACATGGAGGACAAACAAAAGATAGAGAAGAGAGAGAGGGAGAAAGGGAACAAAATGAAGGGATACTCATTATAAACTATTGGTGACATGACGTTGTGTACTTCGCTGTTTCAGCGTGAAAGTATATGTCCTTTATAGCCATATTAATCTTTATGTATCTCACCAGACGAGACCTACGTCAATACAGTATGTATTAATAATCAATTTAAAACAAAAATCAGTTTCAAACAAATCAACAACTCAACTCCTGTTCTTTATGATTATTAGTTATGTTATTCAGCGGGTCTGTTTCCTTCTAGATCACTCAATATCATGTGTATGAGAATTCAATCTCAGATTGTATCGTTTGTGATATTTTTACACACATGTATGTATGGCTTATTGTTTTATTTTGTACAGTTATTAAGAGCATTTTTACAGAAATAAACTCTGTTTGAAATAATGTAAATGTCCTTGTGTATTTGGTACAAATTTGACTATTATGTTTGAAAGTAAATCACATAGTACACCAACTGAACATAAACTTCAATTAAAAGCACTCCTAATTCCATCTGTGTAATAGCATCAGCTAAATTAAAATATATTCAAGTTCTATTCTCTCCCTTGACATGTCTTTTGCACTTCTCAACCACTTGTTTAACCTCATATAACATCTCATCTGGAGGACGAGTCAGTTGGCAGTCTGACTCCTGCCAACCATTGTCAGACTAGACAAGCTCTTGTTGGAATATACACTACCGGTCAAAAGTTTGGACACACCTACTCATTCAAGGGTTTTTCTTTATTTTTACTATTTTCTACATTGTAAAATAATAGTGAATACATCAAAACTATGAAATAACACATATGGAATCATGTAGTAATCAAAAAAGTGTTAAACAAATCAAAATATATTTTATATTTGAGATTCTTCAAATAGCCACCCTTTGCCTTGATGGCAGCTTTGCACACTCTTGGCATTCTCTCTTATTTCATAGTTTTGATATCTTCACTATTATTCTACAATGTAGAAAATAGTAAAAATAAAGAAAAACCCTTGAATGAGTAGGTGTTCTAAAACTTTTGACTGGTACTGTAGTAAAAACTCAATGCAACCGTGACAGAGTGTCTGTCTACAGAACATACTGTATACAGGCCATTCCACCAATTAAGTGCCAAATAAAGTAACAGGGTTGATGACTTCATCTTAAATCAGCCATGACTCCCCTTGTGACAGGGGGATTGGAAGCGTGTTGTGTGCAACAGGGAGTGGCAATTAAATACAAGCTTCACAAAAACATTCAGTTGTGAAAACATTTCTAGCCTGTCTATCTATGGGTAACAGGGTTGACGTGTTATCCTCGACCCACTCAGTATTCCAACACAAAACACCAGAAAATGACAAAGAATAGGAGCGCCAGCTCACCTGTTTTTACTCTATGATTTGACTATTAGATGTTCAATGTTAAATAAATAAAAAGGATAAATAAGAGTTCACGTAAGAGGGTTGACCTTAAATGAGGGACTGGTTAATCTATGCGTGTATGTGTTGTGTGATGTTTCAGAGACCAGACTATAGATCTGTTACTTTTTACAAAGGCTCCCCTGTTGCCGGGCGACAGTTGAGGTTAAGTTGGGGTTCACTGCCCTGACGTGGTTTACACCTCAGTCTGATACTCACTCCCACACACAAACGCACGCATGCATGCACGTGCACATGCACATACACACACAGATACACACACTTAAGGAAGCCATACCTCCACACTCTGGCAGGGGAATTTCCGGGCATTCCATTCCATGACAGACTCTTCATTAGGTGAACTGGGTTATAGATCCCTGTACAAATCAAGATAGTGCCTTCTTTAGGCCTGGAAGCATTCTCGTCCATTACCAAAACAATAAAACACTGAAACATCCTGGATTAATGAGAGCAACAAAATCATCTTGTGATTGCCCACTGGGCACACACTGGTTGAATCAACGATGTTTCCAAGCCATTTCAATTAAATTACTTTGAACCAACGCGGAATAGATATTACAACTGTGGGTAGTAATGTGACATGTTGAAAGCACAGTTGAAATCATGCAAAAATCAAAGTGCTGTGGTTTTCTACATGCAGAACACAAGACTAAAAGGCCTTTCATCTTTAACAAATAAGGATTTCAAAGCTCTCACCCATTCCCACTTCCCACTCTCTCTCACACACCCACATACACACACCTTAGTGAGGTGGCAAAGGGTATCTGCACCTCCCCGCTAGATCAACATACCTGTCTAACAGGTGTATTTGGCGGGCTGCCAGAATGTGACTCCAGCACGTAACTTACTGGAACCTTTCTGTCTGCTGCCAGGAAAAACATAGAGAGAGGGCGGGGACACAGCTTTTATTGCCTCTGTATACACAGATAGAGAGAGAGAGAGAGAGAGAGAGAGAGAGAGAGAGAGAGAGAGAGAGAGAGAGAGAGAGAGAGAGAGAGAGAGAGAGAGAGAGAGAGAGAGAGAGAGAGAGAGAGAGAGAGAGAGAGAGAGAGAGAGAGAGAGAGAGAGAGAGAGAGAGAGAGAGAGAGAGAGAGATGGCCTTCCAATAGTCACTCATTAAATCCCTAGAGTCTATAATTATTTACAGTGAGGGAAAAAAGTATTTGATCCCCTGCTGATTTTGTACGTTTGCCCACTGACAAAGAAATGATCAGTCTATAATTTTAATGGTAGGTTTATTTGAACAGTGAGAGACAGAATAACCATCGCCAAGCAGCTTGGTGAGAAGGTGACAACAGTTGGTGCGATTATTCGCAAATGGAAGAAACACAAAATAACTGTCAATCTCCCTCGGCCTGGGGCTCCATGCAAGATCTCACCTCGTGGAGTTGCAATGATCATGAGAACGGTGAGGAATCAGCCCAGAACTACACGGGAGGATCTTGTCAATGATCTCAAGGCAGCTGGGACCATAGTCACCAAGAAAACGATTGGTAACACACTACGCCGTGAAGGACTGAAATCCTGCAGCGCCCGCAAGGTCCCCCTGCTCAAGAAAGCACATATACAGGGCCGTCTGAAGTTTGCCAATGAACATCTGAATGATTCAGAGGAGAACTGGGTGAAAGTGTTGTGGTCAGATGAGACCAAAATCGAGCTCTTTGGCATCAACTCAACTCACCGTGTTTGGAGGAGGAGCAATGCTGCCTATGACCCCAAGAACACCATCCCCACCGTCAAACATGGAGGTGGAAACATTATGCTTTGGGGGTGTTTTTCTGCTAAGGGGACAGGACAACTTCACCGCATCAAAGGGACGATGGACGCGGGGCCATGTACCGTCAAATCATGGGTGAGAACCTCCTTCCCTCAGCCAGGACATTGAAAATGGGTCGTGGATGGGTATTCCAGCATGACAATGACCTAAGAACACACGGCCAAGGCAACAAAGGAGTGGCTCAAGAAGAAGCACATTAAGGTCCTGGAGTGGCCTAGCCAGTCTACAGACCTTAATCCCATAGAAAATCTGTGGAGGGAGCTGAAGGTTCGAGTTGCCAAACGTCAGCCTCGAATCCTTAATGACTTGGAGAAGATCTGCAAAGAGGAGTGGGACAAAATCCCTCCTGAGATGTGTGCAAACCTGGTGGCCAACTACAAGAAACGTCTGACCTCTGTGATTGCCAACAAGGGTTTTGCCACCAAGTACTAAGTCATGTTTTGCAGAAGGGTCAAATACTTATTTCCCTCATTAAAATGCAAATCAATTCATAACATTTTTGACATGCGTTTTTCTGGATTTTGTTGTTGTTATTCTGTCTCTCACTGTTCAAATAAACCTACCATTAAAATTATGGACTGATCATTTCTTTGTCAGTGGGCAAACGTACAAAATCAGCAGGGGATCAATTACTTTTTTCCCTCACTGTATATATTTTTTAGACACTAATCTACTTCCATATATACTTCCATTCTTTTTTTTTTACTGGTACCGGGCTACCTTTAGATCATTTGTACGGAGAGAACATTTCTATGTTTTTGATTTAATTTTGTGCAATTCTACCCATTTTACCATAGGGTGGAGAGAAATGTTTGAAGCTTTTAATATGATATCTGAGTGAGACTGACAAACAAAATCAATGGGGGCCGCTCGGGCTCTAATTCAATCTTGATTACTACAAATTTAGACAGTTGGCCGCTAGACTAACTTACCAATCTAAAAAAAAATGTAGCTGACATGGGCTAATTGAGTGACTATCAGTGACTGACATAACAAGAGAAAAACTGTTGATGCAGAACCAAATTTCTAAATTGCACCTTGTGTATTCTACTACTCTACCTCTCAAGGACGTCAGTTGCCTATCCATTCTCTAGCTTAAACAGACAGGCGCGGACATCGACTAATACATTTTTTGGGTAATCAAATCTCAGTAACTTTCATTTTCTCCAAAGGATACACAGACACACACAGTACACACACGCACGCTAGTGATGCACGGCTTGACTCATAACCAGGGCAGCCGGATTTAAGGTTAATGTTCACGTTATCACGTATAGTCGGGCGGTTGCAGACGGGTTAATCTACTAAATGACCTTTTTCATTATCATGTCTTATTGCTCCACAATCACTATACCTTTGGTAAATGTGTCAAAGGTTTATTACACCATGAGCAAACTTTACAGTAAACCTACAGTATCTTGACATAACCATTACCTCTCTTAAAGATAATGGTTTCTGCTAGGACAAGCCCCCTGGTTCGGAAGGCCACACCTCTACATGATGGAGTTGTTGACACGTTGACACTGGGAGGAGGTATAAGTCGCCCTAACAACTGTTAAAGGGTCAGATTGTTGTCCCTAATGGTTAATGTAAGGATTGGATTGGTGATCGGGTTATCTGATCCTAGGTAGGCTTATGTGCTTAAGGATAATTATGTGAGACTGATCGCAATAGCTCAAAGCTCTGATCACATTGATTCCATCAATGGCTATACACTGCACTCCGTAACATGCACAGTCGGAATGTTTTGCTAACTAGGTGGACACCATCTACAACTGACACTTGTATAACCCTGCAATCACCCACAATTGACCCACTTCACAACCCAAGCTCCAGAAACCCAGCCCAGACACAGATCCATTGTGTGAACCTGTCATTATCAGATACAGTCAACGGGAACATAATTCAGATATGGTTGGAATGAGGTTTGTCAGCATTGCGCAGAGTACAGTCTAAGCTCTAACTCTGTAGATGTCTACAGTACAAACTCTCTTTTATAAGACAAATAACCCTTAACAACAGTCAGACATTTCATCATGTGGTTTTGTGAGTGTTTTGTTTACCATAAGCCTGGTTACCGGAAACTGGATTTTTATGGTTTAACAACTCTCCCTTTGGCAACACACAGCACTAGTCAGAAGAAGGGACAGAGATGCCACCATGGCTGCATTGCAAGATCAACCCTTTACATTGTGGAGATTTGTCGTGCTATTTTTAAAATGTATAGTATTCATGAGTTGGTTGCATGTTTCGTCACAATATTGTTTTAAATGTTCGTTTTGGACTATTGCCCGAGCATTCTACTCAATGCATCGTCAATGAGCGCTGATGAAGATTTAATCAAAAGTGCATTACAATGCCATTCAAGAGGCAAATAATTAGTAGGAAAACCATTTGTCATCATTTTGATGTCACCAGATTGACTTTAGATGCAGTATAACGTTAGCTAGCTAGCTAAAATTGAGGGGAGGCCACCGGATTTTAGCGAGCTAACATTAGCATTGCTAGCTATTTTTGATGAACTTTGCTAGGCTAATGAAAACATTGACATCTGTCTAAAGTAAATTTGATGACATGATAATGCTGGCAAAGTTGTTTCCTACTAAATATTTGACTTCTTTAGCAATGTCATTTTATTTCCAGGCACTATTGTGTAATTTAGACTAAACAGTAGTTAGCCTCCATACAGAATGACTGGGCTTATCACCACTTTAGGGCACCACTATGGTGCCGCCAAACGAGGGTGGCTTGAGAACGTTCATAACAATAGCATGATGCGACCGTGTGACCGTGTGACGGAGGTGCAACCTATGAATTCTATTCTAGAAATGTTCTATATGGATTAAAGATTCCTTTGTGAGGTCATATATATGAATCAGTTAGATTGTTCATCAGCTTTTTGTGATGTCATCGATTTGAATCAGTTAGAGTGTTCAACAGACCTTTGTGATGTCATTGAGTAGAATCAGAATTTTCAACAGCCGTTTATGATGCCATTATTTACAATCAAAATGTTCATCAGCCTTTTGTGATTTCATTGCACAATTAGAATCCGTGTTTTTTGTAATGTCATCTTGCCTGATTGAAGTATTGTATTGTTCTTTTTGTCAAAAAGATTGAATTGATCATAATTGATGATGTCACAAGGGTCAAAGATGTGCAATACACTTCAATACACATGAGTTGTAACTGCCCCAACATCCTGTCCGGCCCACTAGATAGATGATAGACGATAGACGATAGACGATAGACGATAGACGATAGACGATAGACGATAGACGATAGACGATAGACGATAGACGATAGACGATAGACGATAGACGATAGAGACACAGACAGAGACACAGACAGAGACACAGACAGACTTATTTTACAATTTAAAACACAATACAACCACACATGTAGATAATGCATTTACAATGATCGAGGATGACACAAAATCAAAACATATTTCCATTAAATAAATGGTAAAAAAAATGAACAAACATAAACATAGTAGTCCTAGGCTACACAGTAGACCTAGCCTACTAGGCATACTTGGGTTACTCATATAACACATAAAAAACAAAGAACAGGACGACATTGTCACAGCCTAGAGCATTACATACAGACATTAACCGTTTCTATTGCTCCATCATTAGCAAGCTTTTGGCATTCTTTTTAAATGAAGTTATGGTCGGCATGGCTTTGAGTTGCTGTGGTAGTTTGTTCCACTCGACAGCGCCAGTATATAAAAAGGTCAAATCCTGTCCCGCCTTTCATCTTTCTTTATGTCCACTGTGTGTTTATCTGATGTCTGATTGTTCTCCTCAGGTCATATGGAATGAGCTGCAGGAACAGCCGGATTGTATTCCCTCACAGAACTCCCTCATCTCCCCCCAGCAGTGCAACACACTCCGGGCCTTGTGCTCATCCAGCTCATGTATATTTCCGTGCATCGGCAGGACAGAACAGCTACATCTGGTAAGACGAGGGGTGGTGGTGTGTGTCTATTTGTCAATAACAGATGGTGCGCGATGTCTAATATTAAAGAAGTCTCGAAGTATTGCTCGCCTGAGGTAGAGTACCTCATGATAAACTGTAGACCACACTATTTCATCAATATTTTTCGTAGCCGTCTATTTACCACCACAAACCGATGCTGGCACTAAGACCGCACTCAACAAGCTGTATAAGGCCATAAGCAAACAAGAAAATGCTCATCCAGAAGCGGCGCTCCTAGTGGCCGGGGACTTTAATGCTGGCAAAATTAATTATGTTTTACCTCATTTCTACCAGCATGTCACATGTGCAACTAGAAGGGAAAAAACTCTAGACCACCTTTACTCCACACACAATGGCGGATACAAAGCTCTCCCTCGCCCTCCATTTGGCAAATCTGACCATAATTATATCCTCCTGATTCTTGCTTACAAGCAAAAACTCAAGCAGGAAGTACCAGTGACTCGCTCAATAAGAAGTGGTCAGATGACGCAGATGCTACGCTACAGGACTGTTTTGCTAGCACAGACTGGAATATGTTCCGGGATTCATCCAATGGCATTTAGGAGTATACCACCTCAGTCACCGGCTTCATCAATAAGTGCATCGACGGCATCGTCCCCACAGTGACTGTACGTACATATCCCAACCGGATTACAGGCAACATCCGCATCGAGCTAAAGGCTAGAGCTGCCGCTTTCAAGGAGCAGGACACTAATCCGGACGATTATAAGAAATCCTACTATGCCCTCAGCCAAACCATCAAATAGGCAAAGCGTCAATACATGACCAACATTGAATCCTACTACACCGACTCTGATGCTCGTCGGATGTGGCAGGCCTTGCAAACTATTACGGACTACAAAGGGAAACCCAGCCGGGAGCTGCCCAGTGACACGAGCCTACCAGATGAGCTAAATGCCTTTTATGCTCACTTCGTGGCAAGCAACACTGAAGCATGCAGGAGAGCACCAGCTGTTCCGGACGACTGTGTGATCACGCTCTCTGTTGCCGATGTATGCAAGACCTTTAAACAGGTCAACATTCACAAAGCCGCGGGGCCAGACGGATTACCAGGACGTGTACTCAGAGCATGTGCGGACCAACTGGCAAGTGTCTTCACTGACATTTTCTACCTCTCCCTGACTGAGTCTGTAATACCTACATGTTTCAAGCAGACCACATAGTCCCTGTGCCCAAGAAAGCGAAGGTAACCTGCCTAAATGACTACCGACCCATAGCACTCACATTTGTAGCCATGAAGTGCTTTGAAAGGCTGGTCATGCTCACATCAACAACATCATCCCGGAAACCCTGGACCCACTCCAATTTGCATACCACCCCAACAGATCCACAGATGACACAATCTCAATCGCACTCCACACTGCCCTTTCCCACCTGGACAAAAGGAACACCTATGTGAGAATGCTGTTTATTGACTACAGCTCAGTGTTCAACATCATAGTGGCCACAAAGCTCTTCACTAAGCTAAGGACCCTGGGACTAAACACCTCCCTCTGCAACTGGATCCTGGACTTCCTGACAGGCCGCCCCCAGGTGGTAAGGGTAGGCAACAACACATCTGCCACGCTGATCCTCAACACGGGGGCCCCTCAGGCGTGCGTGCTTAATCCCCTCCTGTACTCCCTGTTCACCCATGACTGCATGGCAAAGCATGACTCCAACACCATCATTAAGTTTGCTGACAACACAACAGTGGTAGGCCTGATCACCGACAACGATGAGACAGCCTATAGGGAGGAGGTCAGAGACCTGGCAGTGTGGTGCCAGGACAACAACCTCTCCCTCAACGTGAGCAAGACAAAGGAGATGATCGTGTACTACAGGAAAAGGAGGGCTGAACACGCCCCCATTCACTTCGACGGGGCTGTAGTGGAGCGGGTCGAGAGTTTCAAGTTCCTTGGTGTCCACATCACCAACAAACTATCATGGTCCAAACACACAAAGACAGTCGTGAAGAGGGCACGACAACACCTTTTCCGCCTCAAGAGACTAAAAAGCACAGCAAGCGGTACCAGAGCGTCAAGTCTAGGTCCTAAAGGCTCCTTAACAGCTTCTACCCCCAAGCCATAAGACTGCTGAACAATTAATGAAATGGCCACCCGGACTATTTACATTGACACCCCAACCCCCCAGCCATGAACTGCATTGTTGGTTAAGGGCTTGTAAGTAAGCCTTTCACGGTAAGGTCTACACCTGTTGTATTCGGCGCATGTGACAAATAACATTTGATTTAAGATGTTCTTCCGTCTTCTTGTTTCTTCAGCAACTCTGATGACACAAAGGAAATAGGATTATGATTTGTTCATGCAGGATTAAAAAATATATATACAGTACCAGTCAAAGGTTTGGACACACCTACTCATTCAAGGGTTTTTCTTTATTTTTACTACATTGTAGAATAATAGTGAAGACATCAAAACTACTGAATAACACATTTTTAATCATGTAGTAACCATAAAAGTGTTCAACAAATCAACCAGCTTCATGAGGTAATCACCTGGAATGCATTTCAAATAACAAGTATGCCTTGTTAAAAGTTAATTTGAGGAATTTATTTTCTTCTTAATGCGTTTGAGCCAATCAGTTGTGTTGTGACAAGGTAAGGGTGGTATACAGAAGATAGCCCTATTTGGTAAAAGACCAAGTCCATATTATGGCAAGAACAGCTCAAATAAGAAAAGAGAAATGACAGTCCATCATTACTTTAAGACATGAAGGTCAGTCAATCTGGAAAATTTCAAGAACTTTTAAAGTTTCTTCAAGCGCAGTCGCAAAAACCATCAAGCGCTATGATAAAACTGGCTCTCATGAGGACCGCCACAGGAAAGGAAGACCCAGAGTTACCTCTGCTGCAGAGGATAAGTTCATTAGAGTTAACTGCACCTCAGAAATTGCAGCCCAAATAAATGCTTCACAGAGTTCAAGTAACAGACACATCTCAACATCAACTGTTCAGAGTAGACTGTGTGAATCAGGCCTTCATGGTCGAATTGCTGCAAAGAAACCACTACTAAAGGACACCAATAATAAGAAGAGACTTGCTTGGGCCAAGAAACACGAGCAACGGACATTAGACCAGTGGAAATCTGTCCTTTGGTCTGATGAGACCAAATTTGCGATTTTTGGTTCCAACCACCGTGTCTTTGTGAGATGCAGAGTAGGTGAACGGATGATCTCCGCATGTGTGGTTCCCACCGTGAAGCATGGAGGAGGGGGTGTGCTGGTGTGGGGGTGCTTTGCTGGTGACACTGTCAGTGATTTATTTAGAATTCAAGGCACACTTAACTAGTATGGCTACCACAGCATTCTACAGCGATACGCCATCCCATCTGGTTTGCGTTTAATGGGCTATCATTTGTTTTTCAACAGGACAATGATCCAAAACACACCTCCAGGCTGTGTAAGGACTATTTGACCAAGCAGAGTGATGGAGTGCTGCATCAGATGATCTGGCCTCCACAATCCCCCGACCTCAACCCAGTTGAGATGGTTTGGTATGAGTTGGACTGCAGAGTGAAGGAAAAGCAGCCAACAAGTGCTCAGCATATGTGGGAACTCCTTCAAGACTGTTGGAAAAGCATTCCTCATGAAGCTGGTTGAGAGAATGCCAAGAGTGTGCAAAGCTTTCATCAAGGCAAAGGGTGGCTACTTTGAAGAATCTCAAATATAAAATATATTTTTATTTGTATAACAATTTTATGGTTACCACATGATTCCATATGTGTTATTTCATAGTTTGGATGTCTTCACTATTATTCTACAATGTATAAAATAGTAAAAAATTAAGAAAAACCCCTGAATGAGTAGTTGTGTCCAAACTTTTGACTAGTACTGTATATAATAATAATAATAATAATAATAATAATAATAATAATAATAATAATAATAATAATAATAATAATAATAATAATAATAATAATAATAAACAATATAGCAGTGTAAACTGGTAGCAGGAATATATGAATAATATGGTGATATACTAAAGGTTATATATACATGTAAACTGGAGTAATAGTGACCAGTAGCAGGATAAATAGATGGATACTATTGGCAATAATCAATTAATTGCAGCGTAATGGAAGTAATAAATTGAATCAATAATAATTTTAGCAGCAGCGTAGTTGTAAGGGGGTGGCGTCAGTAATAGGTATGTGAGTGAAGGTGTGTGCGTGTGAGTGAGCATGACAGTGAAGGTGTGTGCGTGTGAGTGAGAATGACAGTGAAGGTGTGTGTGTCTGAGTGGGTAGAGACCTGTGGATGGGCATAGAGTCCATGTGGATAGTCTGTTGGGAGAGGGGGCACCCGTGTTGACGGTCAGCGTGACGGAGGTGTTGTTGCCTACTCTCACCCCTTGGAGTCGGCCCATCAGGAAGTCCAGGATCCAGTTGCAGAGGGAGGTGTTAAGTCCCAGGGTCCCGAGCTTGGTGACGAGCTTGGAGGGCACTATGGTGTTGAATGCTGAGCTGTAGTCAATGAACAGCATTCTCACGTAGGTATTCCTCTTGTGCAGGTGGGAGAGGGCAGTGTGGTGTGCAATTGAGATTGCATCGTCTTTAGATGTGTTGGGGCGGTATGCAAATTGGAGTGGGTCTAGGGTGTCTGGGATGGTAGGTAGGGAGGTATGTGGGAGGTACGGATGTTTAGTAGGAAATGTTTGGGTATGCGAAAATTGAGTGAGATTTCTAAAATGTTGTATGCTTTAAATGCCAGGATGTCATACACATTTTGGATTTTCATCTAATAGAATTCGCTGCACACTATTGAGGAAGAGAATCATCTCTCGAGACCCACATATGTTTGACAACAGCTGATAATCAGCTGAGGGGACATGCTGTTGCTTACCAAAATGAACGAACAGCAGGAATCAACACAATTGCGCATTAGATCACACATTCTCAGTAGGATGAGCCTAGTATGTTGATATTTGTTAGTTACTGCATTTGTTTTGACTAAACAGTATGTTCTAAATAGAATGTAGAATGTACGATTAGTATGTAGTTGAATGGTTGTCAGGAGTAACATGGCTCCTCAGATATACCAAGGTTTCTCCTAATGCTTCATTGAACCCCAAACCCTAAATCTAACCCATATGGCACTTAGCTAGAGTTAATTTCCAACCTCTAATTTATTTGCTCTAAAATGGGCATTCAGATAATAACATCTGGACCAATACATGAATTAGGTCACGGCTCAATGCCACCCGAGAGTCATAAAGTCTGGAATATAATACAGTTACTGACAGAAGCCATAAACTCATCTCAGCAAGTGCTGTGTGGAAGGTATGGATGTTTGCTCAGGCTGGTAGAGAGGGATCAGTCCCCTATGATATTATATGTGATCCACCGCTATCAGGATCTATTAGAGTTAACACCCAGCCTTACTGACAATCTGACTGGAAGAGGCAAGAGGGGAGGGGGGAGGGGGAGGGGAAAAAGCAGGGAGAGAGGAAAAAGGGGTGGGTTGAGTAGAAAGGTGGAGATGAGGTGAAAAAAAGTGAGAGAGATAGGAAGAGAGGGAGAGGGGAAAGGGAGTGACAGTAGGAGAAGAAATAACTGAGGGAGATAAAGAGGGAGAGGTGGTGAGAGAGAAGGTTGGTGTCAAAAGGGTGATGTGTACGCAGCAAGTGAAGTCAGACGCAGGACACAGAGAATCAGGATGACTACTTTACTGAATGCAAACGCACAAACAAAAGTCTCCAAAACACTGGAGGGGAAAAACACCCTGTGCGTAATGAGGCGAAATAGCTATGCCGAACATCAACGAGACAATACACAATAACACACAAAGGCCAAACGTAAAACAAGGGAACTTATATGCTACACAATCAACACTAATAAGCAACAGGTGTATAAACTAGACAACACAAGACAAACACCGAAAACATCGATCGGCAGTAGCTAGTACTCCGGGGACGACGAACGCCGAAGCCTGCCCGAGCAAGGAGGAGGAGCAGCCTCGGCAGAATCCGTGACAGTTGGGATGATTGGGGAAGGGGGAGGACGAGATAGGGAGGTCCAGACACTCTTCCGGAGGCGTTGTTAAGTAGTTAAAATATGACGATATTTCCCCTCTGTATCTCTGCTGTCTTGTTAAATAGTTCTGTGGAAAAGCTCAATCAGTTTGTCTTCCTGTCACTGCTTTGGGGGCATGGATGTGTATGAATATAAAGGGCTCAAAGAAATAAACCACAAACAGAGCTAATTAATAAGAATATGATACTGTAGTCATGATCATCCAATGATTTATACTTTTCACCATTTTGTGCCAATGCTACACTTGTTTCTGCAGAAGAAGGGGGATTTCTTTGAATAGCCATTTCAGCAGTTGGAGCTATGGTGCTTGCAACACCAGGAATGTGGATGCGCCCCATATCAAGTCAAGTTACGTTTATTTGACACATTTTCAGCAGGATATTTACACATGTGCCGGGGAGGGGGGATACGGACAGAAAAGTGTTGAATTGTGCAATAACTTTGTGCAATAATGAATATAAATCCAACAGCATAAACATAAATCATGGTGTGTGTGTGAGGTAACTTTGGTCAACTCTGAGTTCAACTCAGGATAACCGGTACCACGAAAGTGGCTCACCTTTTAGCCAAGGACATTTCTATGGCAACGAATCCTTCAGAACTAACCTGCTCCGGGGCAGGCTAACTCAGGGCTAGCTCCATGTATCCGGAATGAAGTGTCAGAGTTGAGGACCAATGAAATCAAATACCCTCCCTCTCGCAAATATTGTGTCATCATCCCCTTCATTTGAGGAAGACAACTTAATCAAATGTTTTTTTTGTGTGTAAAAAAATGGTCATGTTAAAATACCTATATATTATACATTTAGTAATGAAAGCATTTGCATTCCAAACTGTATGTTTCTCTCGCAATTGTATTTTGACATGTGTGAAAGGCAAACTGACAGCTGCAACCAACCATAGACAAATAAAACATAAATGGTAGTTCCCATTCAAGTCAAGACTAGTGTACCCATGAGTTCTATAGTCCCATTGCCAGGGTTAGAGGTTCCTAAACCCTTCTATGGGTTACATGTCTATGGCCACAATGCAACAAGCTGTTGCACAGATAGAAGAAGGAGCGATTGGAGTGGGAAAAACGTGTTGTACATCGATAAGCACACCAAAGACGGCATTAACGATAAGTAATAAAATAAAGACAGCACTTCTAAAAGCCCATTTCACACCATAGCCTGCTGAATTTGCAAGAAACATTTTCTTTCATTTTGATTTAAGCACAAATGAAAATGTGGAACTGACCCGCCCATGGATGGATGTTTCAGCATTGTCTAAATGTGGAGTTGGGCATTCGACTAGCCATGTGCGACATGCAGTTACAAACCTGCTAGAGTTAGCGGCAGGCGGACAAGCAATATCCACCGCCGTAGTACGACTGAAGCCTGACCTGGAATGTAAAGCTAACTGAAGATGTCTATCTTTAGAAAAGCATGAGTAGATCTAGCTTGTTTGTACGTATACCACTCTGATCCAAATCTAAACTAATTATAGACGTCCAGGCTATGTTTCACAAGTTTGAACATCACATTACAGTACGGCACAGTTTAGTACAGTAGAGCACATGAGCACAGTAGAGTACAGTACATTACGGTACAGGAAAGTAGAGTTTTAATCAGTCGATTACAGTAGTGTAGAATAGAGTACAGTACAGTACAATACAGAACAGAACAGTTTAATTCAGTAGAGTACAGTACAGTATAGTTTAGTTTAATTCAGTAGAGTACAGTACAGTATAGTTTAGTTTAATTCAGTAGAGTACAGTACATTATAGTTTAGTTTAATTCAGTAGAGTACAGTTTAATTCAGTAGAGTACATTAGAGTAAAGTAGGGTACAATACAGTACACTCTACTTTACTTTTATTTACTGTACTCTACTGTGTTCTACTGTATTGTACTGTACTATACTCTACTTTTCTATATTGTACTGTGCATTGTACTGTACTGTATTGTGCTGTATTGTGCTGTCCAAACTTGTGAATCAATTATAGACGTCTATGTTTTGCCAAATTAAGGCCAGTCTGGACCAGACCAAATCTGAATCAATTATAGATGTCTATGTTTGGGCCAAATATAGGCCGGTCCAGACTGGACGTCTGTGGACGTTAACATCAAGGCCAGTCCAGACTGGACTAAATCTGAACCAAACATAGACGTCTACGTTTGGGCCAAATAAACGCAGGTCCGGACTGGACCAAATCTGAACAAAACATAGACATCTATGATTGGTTCAGATTTTTTTTTAAATAGACATCCTTGGATGTTGAAATCAAGGCCGGTCCAGACTGCACCAAAAAAAGATGTCCAGTCGGGACAGGACCAAAATACATCACTGTCAGTAAATGCTTAGTGGAATGTTACGCATACTGATGATATGGTTGGATTTCCATCCAACTCTGCTCTTTGTGTTGATAATTGTTGTAATGCACAAATGGCTATTCATGACTGATGTAGCATTAAGAGCAAGTCAGATAGAGATATGATGCATGGAATAGATATGTTTCTCTACTTTTCATTCAGCATGCCAAATGAACTTTAGCCGACTGGGCATATCAACCATTCCCCATTATTTTCCATTTATCACATTTTTATATTTAACTCTCTCTGAGAGTTTGTCTTTAAAACATTGTTCCTCAGTCCTGGTGCGGGGAACTCACATGGTTTGCAGGCTTTTGTTCCAGCCCAGTACTAACTCACCTGATTCAACTAATCAACTATTGATCAAGCCCTTGATTAGTTTAATCAGGTTTGTTAGTATTGGGTATTAGGTGTCCAGAACCAACACTGCACTTCTGAACATACCCTTGGTCTCTAACGAAAGCAACATATTCTTATCTCTACCCAGTGAATGTGGGATTATGTTGGACTGTGTAATTGAGTCTTTTTACTGCCCTCGTTGGCATGCAGTTAATGCACCCTGTAACCGGTGAGCCCAAAGGCTAAAAAGTTGCCATGAGGCAATCAAAGGCATAATAGATAATAGACTACAAAGGCAAACAAGTTACCACCATGAGGTAACTTAAAGCATAATATATGTTTTAAAAAGGTTCTGTGAGGGACATGATAACAGCCGCTGGAGCCTTAAGAAAACATTAGCAATATTACTGTTTGTCCCTCTTGAGAAGCCGTAGCCAGTAAACTTCCTCAAAATAGTCCGAATTAAGTACGTTTGGTGGAGTATTTCTCAAGTGGAAAAATGTGCATGAAAACTAGTCGTCTGTTGTTGAATGACAACAAACACTTAATTGAAGAATCCGTACTGTTGACCAATCACCGACGAAGGGGCAAAGAGTTCGAATACCAAACTTCGGCTTACCTCAAGAAAAAAAATTGTGTACACAAACAGCTGAAGAAAAAAAAATGCAGAAGACCAAAACGAACAAAAACGTTTAAAAAAATTGTCATAATAAAGTATCAGTGAAAAGTTTGGACACACCTACTCATTCAAGGGTTTTTCTTTATTTGTACCATTTTCTACATTGTAGAATAATAGTGAAGACATCAAAACTATGATATAACACATATGGAATCATGTAGTAACCAAAAAAGTGTTAAACAAATCAAATTATATTTTATATTTGAGATTCTTCAAAGTAGCCACCCTTTGCCTTGATGACAGCTTTGCACACACTTCGCAGTCTCTCAACCAACTTTAATTGAAAACAATCACAGTAAGGTAATTAATTATTACCCATAAATGATTTGATATTAAGATTTTAAAAAACGGCTGCATTGGACCTTTAACAACCTAATAATTCTTGTAAATCTTGCATTCAATTGCACCTCCCTGTTGCACATAACAAGCTTCCATTCCCTCTGTCACCATGGGATTATGTTTGACTGTGGCTGATTTAACTAGTAATTACCATTTGGGGGGCCGTTGAAGTGGATTTTTCCCAGATGTGGTAAATTCCCACTTCCCACTTGGTTATGAACGCACCATAACATCGTTAACAATCAATGCTGTATAATACTTTTCATTGGAAGCACAAGACATAGACCTACACTTTGACATATTGTGTAGCGTTGTACATTGTATAGTTTTTGTTTACATTGATAAAAAAAGATATACATAAAAATATATGAAGTTGAACATGATAGATAGAATGATAGAATGTTAAAATTAGGTGAAATCAATAGTTGTTGTTTTTTGGTCACCATCACAATTTAAATTATATCACTGCCAAAGTTTTGGCTTGGTGGCCCAAAATATTATCTCTATTGATCAATATGTAAAGAGTAATTTAAGAAACCGAATTATGAACCACTTTGGTCACCCTGTAGACTAGATGTCATAGTCTACTAGATGTAATTTTTTGAGGCATTACATGCATTTTAGTAAAGATGCAAATGTATCTACATGTATTTGAAATACATTTTATGTGGCGTTAAATATATTGACATTTCATTTTTTTATGGGATTACCTATTTTTCATTATCTGATAGTTCTGTTTTGAAGCAGTGTTCCACAGTCCTAGTCGTGGGGACTCGTAGGGTGTGCAGGATTTTGTTCCATCCCAGTACTAACACCTTATTCAAATACTGAACTATTGATCAAGCCCTTGATTAGTTGAATCAGCTTAGTACTGGGTGTGTTACTCAATGTGGGTCTCTAAGACCAGGACTGAAGTACACTGCTCTTCTGAATATACCCTGGGTCTCTAGTGAAAGCAACAGATTCTTATCTCTACTCAGTGACCATGGGACTATGTTTGACTGTGTAATTTAGTCTTTATACTTCCCTCGTTGGCATGCAGTTAATGCACCCTGCAACCAATGAGCCCTCAGGCCCTTTTCCTCAGTAACATTAATTGGAGTCTGTTATGAGGAGACAAAACCATTTCAGCTGATGTCAAGTTATCAGTTATGAACAATGACCCGACCAGCTGAGACCAGAACAGCCAGTCTGAGAGACGAGACAACGAGACCTTGACTGCCCGACACATCTCATCTGCTCACGACAACACCACCGCGGACAGACATGCTACCTCACTTGGTCTGACCTTCCAAACAATAGCGTAGCTGTAATGCCTAAATACTTTTAAAATGTTTTATGTGTTTTATGTACTGTACCTCCCGAGTGGCGCAGTGGTCTAAGGCACTGCATCGCAGTGCTAGCTGTGCCACTAGAGATCCTGGCTCTGTCGTAGCCGGCTGCGACCGGGAGACCCATGGGGCGGCGCACAATTGGCCCAGCGTCGTCCAGGGTAGGGGAGGGAATGGCCGGCAGGGATGTAGCTCAGTTGGTAGAGCATGGTGTTTGCAACGCCAGGGTTGTGGGTTCGATTCCCACGGGGGGCCAGTATGAAAATAATGTATGCACTCACTAACTGTAAGTTGCTCTGGATAAGAGCGTCTGCTAAATGATGTAAATGTAAATGTTATGTGAGTATAATATGGTTGCACACTCTCATTCCTACAAACTAATTATCTAATTAAATCACATTTAATTTGTCACATGCAGCGAATACAACAGTGAAATGCTTACTTACGAGCCCTTAAATCCTTAACAGTCTACTGACGCACCTGTGCATCAATCTAAGTAACAACAAAAAAATCTGTCCATTTAAGGTAGAGATATCAGTTTTTTTGAATGGGCTGCGTCTCAATCCACCTCATCCACCTATTTCGGCCTTCCGCATCTGCGGTGGAAGGTGGCCTCAGACCATGAGACATCCCAAAAATCAGCCTTCTCACGAAAACAGAAAGGGGAGACTCTCACGAGACGTGTTCTCCATTTTGCTCTACGCCCCCAGAAGGGACTCATCTGAAGGTAACCCATACAAATGAAGAGTCAGGACATCCGTTTAACGTCCCATCCGAAAGACGGCACCCTACACAGGTGTTTATTTTTTTCGGTGGGAAAGGGCAGTGTGGAGTGCAATAGAGATTGCATAATCTGTGGATCTGTTGGGGCGGTATGCGAATTGGAGTGGGTCCAGGGTTTCTGGGATGATGGTGTTGATGTGAGCCATGACCAGCCTTTCAAAGCATTTTATGGCTACAGATGTGAGTGTTACGGGGCGGTAGTCATTTAGGCAGGTTACCTTGGCGTTCTTGGGGTAGGTATTACAGACTCGATCAGGGAAAGGTTGAAAATGTCAGTGATTACATTTGCCAGCTGGTCAGCGCATGCTCTGAGTACGCATCCTGGTAATCCGTCTGGAACCACGTTCTTGTGAATTTCAATTTTAACCTGTTTAAAGGTCTTACTCACATTTGCAACAGAAGTGAGTAAGACCCTCCTCCCACTCAAACTTATATACCACAGGCTAGAAAGGGATTTGAAATGGCAGTCCAGATCCAGAAACAACCCTAACCTCTGAACCCAGCCTCCAGGATACTCAGACCCACATGCACTCCACACCCACATAAACAAACACACTACCTCAACCCTCCTTTGCTTTCCCTCTGATTGGTTTTGCGTTACAGAATCCCGGCACTGTAAACTAAGAACGCCCTTACTCTTCTGTAGAAACAGCCACAACATTCGCTGTCGTAACGCTATTGTTGTCCCCCTTATTGTTGTCCCCCTATTCTACCCGTCTGCCAGGATTAGCGCAGAGTTTTGGGAAAAGGGTTCCTCTTTCATCCCTCGGTTCCCTGGGTGGTGAACGCTGGCAACAATGAGAGAGACCTGAGAAGGAAAAACAGAGACGAAAAATGTATTATTCCTTGATATAATATGTTTTCTTTGTTATTATATGACGGGGTGATTCTTTTTATTGTGAAGTTGATAGGGTATCGGTACACCACTTATGTGATGCAATACTGCAGTGAATAATGACATGGGGTGTTAGATTAGCATTTACAGTAACGCACACACAACGAACTGGGCACAGACATCATTTTAACGTATAGTTTTGATTTACATTTGGGTGAGTTGTCAACTAAAGTGAATTCAAAGTGAATAAAATAAATACCTTGTCATTGGATTTAGGTTAAAAGTTGGGTGAAAAAAATACGAAATTCCCTTACGTTGATGACTTTTCGCAAATCCATCAGTTTTCCATATTGATTCAACATCATCACATTGAATTACAGTATTTTGTTGAAATGACAGAGAAACAATGTTGATTCAACCCGTTTTTGCCCAGTGGGAACACTGTTGAGCTGACTCCCGTCATTTGACAGGCAGGCCAAAAATGTATTTGGGCATTTACTCAGAAATGACCGACACAATAGGACAATAGTCAAATGTAACAATTCATAGAATGGGACTTATTGATTCCAATGACTTCGATTTACACACTGACTCTTGGGAGTTCCCTAAAAAATAGTGGTCTGGACCAACATTAACACTAATGGGGGTGCCCACAATAATACTTTCAACACTTAACATTTCGGACAAAATGAGAAGCCTGTATTAAAACACAGTAAGTAATCATGAAAGTCATTTTGAATGTCATCCACCATGAACATCTGTGTCTTACTTAATCTATCCATTGACTGTTTTGCAACAACAACACAGAGAAACAAAGTCACCACATGCACCATTTCCTCCAAAACATTGGGTTTTCATCACAACCCTGTACTCAACAGAGTATGTGTTTTTAAATGTCATAAGTGATCGATGTCTCTACTGAATGGCACCATGTGTCATGCTAAAATATTGTTGTCTGTATTGAAACTGGTGTTGAAACCGTTTTGGAGATGGTTTGAAATAGACATGTAGCCTCTTATTATACTAACCTGTATTATGGTTCTGAAAGGAGACAGAAACCGATACTCTTTGGTGTGTGTCTGAATAACCCATGTCACAGAGTGAGAGAGAGAGTGAGCAGCAGATAGGTCCACAATCAGGCCACAGTGTGCAGGAAAGGTCAAAGTGTCTGTTCACAAGGCCGAGCTATGTAGTGTAACGTGGTGGTTTCACCACTAAGAGAGATAGCCGGCAGACACACCATACGGGTGGAGAACTATACGTCTTATGGTTATTCATAATTCCTTATGTAATTCATCTGACAGAGTGACAAACTTAATATGCAGGTACATGACGTGACGAATGGGTGACTAACACAAGAGGCGTTGATGAATCTATCTAATGTACAATGGTCACAATGTTTTTCCATGTATAAATCCATTGTTGTTTGGACAGGTGGGTTCAAAAGTGTTAGTGGCATACGTGTGTGTTTTGTGTACTTTAGCCAAGTTTAACCAGAACAGGCAGATCAATAGACATTTTTGTGTGGTGAAAACACTGCCTCTGTGTGTTTCTGCATTTCCTGGGAATCCGGGGTAGGTCAGGGAAAATCCCTTCCCTTGTGGGTATGCAAATCAGACCCTGCATGGTGACTCAGTACTTTTCCTGGGATTAACATTAACTATACATTAACCCTTTATCAAACATACAGTGGAACAAACAACAATTATGAAGTCACTTATAGAATCGAGTGACTTGAGTGACACTGTACAATGCTTTTTTTCCCCAGTTGCTCAATTCCAATGTGGGTGTACGTTTCGAAACCTTTTTCTTTGTTTAACTAAATTCAAGATCAACTAGCTGACAAGAAATTTTCCCTAGAAACATAAACTAATGACAAGAAACATAACAATATTGATAACTAACCATCAAATAGCAGACCTATTTTTTGGTAAGTTAGATCACTTCTTACTGAAACACTTCACTGTAGTGTTTCATGGTGTGAATGTGTACATCCTGTACATTGTACACCTGTGACTGACCACATGGTACAACAGTGAACCAATTAAAGTGATACAGGCAGTACATGTCATAACTCACAACCCACACCTCTCAGGTATGAACAAACAATATAGTGAATGACTCCATTGTGAGATAAGAGTTCACTGGAAGAGGGGGAAGATGGTGGATATCGGTTTTCAATATAATTTAAGTTCAGTTTAAGCATTATCTAAGGGTTTTTCACATATAGAACCGATCTCAGTCCAAAATAACTCAGTTCTCTTTGTATTCACACTGGCCTTGCCTTTGAATCGGGGCTCAACTCTTTTGCCAGTTCACTTGATCTATTTTGTTGTACGAGTCCTCTTTTCATTCTCATTGCTATGTTTAGAAAGGAACCAAGATCTTTTCCAACATTCACTCAATGCAATGGGTTTTTACAAAGTGCAGGACAAGCCATTACATCAGAATGTGTTATCGTACAGCTAGATACTGTATGCCTACTTACATTTTGGAAAATAATAGATTGCATTTAGTTAAAAGATGATACATAATAATTGTAATCAGAAGATACTATTAACATGTAAATACTATTGGTAACAGAATAAATAGCGGAAGAATAACTGCAGATTAAATAATGCTGCAATTGAAAATTGTACACCCAATATAGGCTTCTGCCCCTTTAAGAGCGAGAATTGATTTTGTACCCTGTGTTGTGATTCTCATCAAATATGTTGGGGTCTTCTCACACTATTCAAACCCTACAATCGAATAAACAGTTTATGAAGCTCTTTTAGCATATAGATCATATATTGCAAACAAACTTCACACATATTTTGGAATTTCGGTGCATCCTTGACAATCGCTAATCAATAGGCCTATCCAAAAAATAAAGACAAGCAAACCTAGGGAGCTTTGTGTTCACGTTGCCCTTAAAAAGGAACCGGACCGCGGAATTCAAGTGAACCGAACTCGGACCACCTCTGGAGATGGTGTCAGTACGGTACGTTTTGGGGACTCTTTTGAGGGGTCTGAGTTCCTTTGGAGTGTTCATACTACACAAAAAGTTAAGCGAACTGCACTGAGTTAACAAAAATTGTCTGAAAGGGAGTAAGTGTGAAAACACTAAGAGCCCATCTGAAAGACCGGTGATTAGATGGTTGGTATTTTAACAAATGTGATTTTACCTTACAGCGGTTGGGCCTGACTTTTTCAGGCAAGGTTTAGCTTAACAAATATCCGTCTCTATTTGCTAAAGAAGTAAATAGGAAAGAGAAGGGGTAGTAGGTCACAAACACACACGCACGCGCACACACACACAAAATATAATGTTCCCACAGAACAGATTTTGTACCACTAGTGCCACAGGCACTTCTAACAGTCTGTGGGTAAACTAGTAAACATTCAATGATTAAATACATTAGAAAAACATGCATTTTCAGGGCACATGTTTGATGGACATTTTCTGCAGTGCCATTTCACCACATTTCTGGTTTGATTAAATCAAGCCCTCTCGAGAAGCCCATTTCGGTGATTTCAGAAAATACCAGGAAAATTTGTCTTTGACTATAAATATAATTATTTTATGATACAGAGACACAGATGAGCACATTATGATGTTAATAATTTCCCTTTGAACTAAGATCACTGTATAATGGCAGTATTGTGCATGGCCAATAAAAAGGCCAGAGTTGGCCATTATATATGATTTGTCTTTCACTGACAAAGTAGATTTTGTTCAGATGCCAAATAAGTAAGTTAATCAAATTATTCCTGTGATAAAAGTCTACAAAATATTTTAGGTTTATCATATGACTCATAACATCCTCTCTTGGTCTTAGTCTTTTTTTATTTTGAACGATTTATAGGCAATAAATCATAAAGGTGAATCTAAAATTGAAGGAGAGTCCTTGACTAACATTCTATCTTTTCCCCTTCACAAAGCTATTTCCTCAACGTTTACACAGTGATTGACATTGGCATGCTGAATGGTTTAGAAAATCTTTAGACAATGTTTGTCCCCTGATCCTATGTACAGTCTGCCAGGGCTCGTTTCTCACCTGGTTCTACAACACAACCTGTCAGTAGCTCACACAGAGTAGTTGACCTGGATTGTTTCTCCAAATGGCAGCCCTTCAAAGCGAGGAACAATAAGGTTCCAGAGGTGTGGCTTCTTTTACTTCAGCTCTGTAGAGAACAACACGCTGACACCATCGCTGTAATAAACCAAACGTGAAAAAAAGCTCAAGCTGTCCACATTTTACTCGCTCACACACACACACATGCATGCACTCACATGCACAGTACACGCACAAACATTTCACTCTGAGTGACAGGACAGTCACTTTTTTATGTGTCTGTTATTATTCATTCACAGAGAGTGTGTGTGTGTGTGTGTGTGTGCATGCGTGTGCACATGCATGTGTTACAATTGTCTCCTATTTGCATTAACATTCAAATAGTTCAGACAACATCTGCTTGTGTCCTCTAAAGAACAGCCATTTTTCTGTGAGTATTTGGATAGCAAATACATTTTCTATTTTGACAGCCACATGAGATAGGCCAAAAAAGTCAAAGTTGTTATAATGTTATAAAAGGTAGTTCTACATGTGATGCTTTTTCAGGGCCAAGACATGGCGGGAAGATATGCCTAATTATTCAGCCAAAGGAATGAGAGCAATAGCTCAGAAGGTATTTTTATGGTATGTAGATAAATCGCCTGATAGGACCTGCTTTAACAGAAGTCACACACACAATTTTACCATAAGACCAATCAGAAGATATTTCAGGTATGTAACCTCCTACATGCCCAGTCAAAGGGTAAGCAATATGTCAGCAACAGGGCCCTAACCAGGTTTTGAGTTTTAGTGAGGTCCACAGGAAAGAAATTGAAAGTTGAAGCTCATTTACTGCTTTACAATAAATAAATAAAACATTCAAATGCTATTTGGAGATTTAATTGTCATTTTTTTGTCAACGACCTACACAAAATACTCTGTAATGTCAAAGTGGAAGAAATATTCTAAAATTTGTAAAAATAAATAAAGAAACATGACAAATAATACACTACTATACACTACATGGCCAAAGGTATGTGGACACCTGCTCGTCAAACATCTCATTCCAAAATCATGGGCATTAATATGGAGTTGGTCCCCCCTTTGCTGCTATAACAGCCTCCACTCTTCTGGGAAGGCTTTCCACTAGATGTTGGAATATTGCTGCAGGGACTTACATTCAGCCACGGGCATTAGTGAGGTCGGGCACTAATGTTGGGCATGGCTCGCAGTCGGCATTCCAATTAATCCCAAAGGTGTTCGATGGGGTTGATGTCACTGCTCTGTGTAGGCCAGTCAAGCTCTTCCACACCGATCGACAAACCATTTTTGTATGGACCTCACTTTGTGCATGGGGGCATTGCAATGCTGAAATAGGAAAGGGCCTTCCCCAAACAAAGTTGGAAGCACAGAATTGTCTAAAATGTAACTGTACGCTGTAGCGTTAAGATTTCCCTTCACTGGAACTAAGGGGCCTTGCCCGAACCATGAAAAACAGCCCCAGACCATCATTCCTCCTCCACCAAACTTTACAGTTGGCACTATGCATTGGGGCAGGTAGCGTTCTCCTGGCATCCGCCAAACCCAGATTCGTCCATTAGACTGCAAGATGGTGAAGCGTGATTCATCACTCCAGAGTACGCGTTTCCACTGCTCCAGAGTCCAATGGTGGCGAGCTTTACACCACTCCAGCCGACGCTTGGCATTGGCTTCTGTGCAGCTGCTCGGCCATGGAAACCCATTTCATGAAGCTCCCGAATAACATTTATTGTGCCGAAGTTCATTCCTGAGGCAGTTTGGAACTCGGTAGTGAGTGTTGCAACTGGAGGACAGGCGATTTTTACGCGCTATGCGCTTCAGCACTCGGCGGTCCCGTTCTGTGAGCTTGTGTGGCCTACCACTTCACGGCTGAGCCGTTAATGCTCCTAGACATTTCCACTTCACAACCTCACTTACAGTTGACCGGGGCAGCTCTAGCAGGGCAGAAATTTGACAAACTGACCTGTTGGAAAGTTGGCATCCTATGACGGTGCCACGTTGAAAGTCACTGAGCTCTGAGGCCATTCTACTGCCAATGTTTGTCTATGGAGATTGCTGTGTGCTCGATACACCTGTCAGCAACGGGTGTGGCTGAAATAGCCGAATCCACAAAAAGGGGTGTCCACATACTTTTGTATTTATAGTGCATCTTGATTAGATAAGTATTCAACCCCCTGAGTCAATACATGTTAGAATCACCTTTGGCAGAGATTACAGCTCTTTACAGAGTCTTTTTGGGTATGTCTCTTCAAGCTCTGTCAAATTGGTTGTTGATCATTGTTAGAAAAACTGTAACTAGGCCACTTGGGAACATTCAATGTTGTCTTGGTAAGCAACTCCAGTGTAAATGTAGCCTTGTGTTTTAGGTTATTGTCCTGCTGAAAGGTGAATTTGTCTCCCAATGTCTGCTGGAAAGCAGACGGAACCAGGTTGTCCTACAGGATTTTGTCTGTACTTATTTGTATTACATTTCTTTTCATTAAAAAAAAAACTCCCTAGTCCTTGCCGATGACAAGCATACCCATAACATGATGCAGCCACCATCTTGCTTGAAAATATGAACAGTGGTACTCAGTGATGTGTTGTGTTGGATTTGCCCCAAGGATAACACTTGTGTCATTACTTCGTCACATTTTTTGCAGTATTACTTAAGTGCCTTGTTACAAACAGGATGCATGTTTTGGAATATTTTTCTTATGTACAGGCTTCCTTCTTTTCACTCTGTCATTTAGGTTAGTATTGTGGAGTAACTACAATGTTGTTGATCCATCCTCAGTTTTCTCATATACAACCATTAACTGTAACTGTTTTAAAATCACCATTGCTCAGAGATTTCACCATGAGGCCAGTTTCCTTCCTCTCCGGCAACTGAGTATGGAAGGACCCACTATATTTGTAATGACTGGGTGTATTGATACACCATCCAAAGTGTAATTAATAACTTCACCATGCTAAAAGGGATATTCAGCGTCTGCTTTTTTATTATTTTGACACATCTACCAAGTCGGTGCCCTTCTTTGCGAGGCATTGGAAAACCTCCCTGGTCTTTGTGGTTGAATTTGTGCTTGAAATTAATCAGGGTCCTGTTGGTTCCAGACTTGGTGCATCGGTAACGCTTGCTGTGCGGTAGCAGAGAGAACAGCCTATGACTTGGGAGGCTGGAGTCAGCGAAGACACTTGCCAGCTGGTCAGCGCATGCTCTGAGTACATGTTCTGGTAATCCATCTGGCCCCACTGCCTTGTGAATGTTAACCTGTTTAAAGGTCTTACTCACATCGGCTACTAGTGCTGAGCGATTAACATGTTTTTTTTTGGGGGGGGGGGGGTTAATAAACAACTAATTGACCAACGTCAGTTCAATTACTTGAATTCCATTTACACTGAACAAAAATAGAAACGCAACATGTAAAGTGTTGGTCCCATGTTTCATAAGCTGAAATAAAAGATCCTAGAAATGTTCCATACGCACAAAAAACTTGTTTCTCTCAAGTTTTGTGCACATATTTGTTTACATCCCTGTGAGCATTTCTCCTTTGCCAAGATAATACACTTGACAGGTGTGGCATATCAAGAAGCTGATTAAACAGCACGATCATTACACAGGTGACCTTGTAAAGGGGACAATAAAAGGCCAAATCAAATCAAATCAAATTTTATTGGTCACATGCGCCGAATACAACAGGTGCAGACATTACAGTGAAATGCTTACTTACAGCCCTTAACCAACAGTGCATTTATTTTAAACAAAAAAAGTAAGAATAAAACAACAACAAAAAAGTGTTGAGAAAAAAAGAGCAGAAGTAAAATAAAGTGACAGTAGGGAGGCTATATATACAGTAAAATAAAGTGACAGTAGGGAGGCTATATATACAGGGGGTACCGTTGCATAGTCAATGTGCGGGGGCACCGGCTAGTTGAGGTAGTTGAGGTAATATGTACATGTGGGTAGAGTTAAAGTGACTATGCATAAATACTTAACAGAGTAGCAGCAGCGTAAAAAGGATGGGGTGGGGGGGCAGTGCAAATATTCCAGGTAGCCATGATTAGCTGTTCAGGAGTCTTATGGCTTGGGGGTAGAAGCTGTTGAGAAGTCTTTTGGACCTAGACTTGGCACTCCGGTACCGCTTGCCGTGCGGTAGCAGAGAGAACAGTCTATGACTAGGGTGGCTGGAGTCTTTGACAATTTTGAGGGCCTTCCTCTGACACCGCCTGGTATAGAGGTCCTGGATGGCAGGGAGCTTTGCCCCAGTGATGTACTGGGCCGTACGCACTACCCTCTGTAGTGCCTTGCGGTCAGAGGCCAAGCAGTTGCCATACCAGGCGGTGATGCAACCAGTCAGGATGCTCTCGATGGTGCAGCTGTAGAATTTTTGAGGATCTGAGGACCCATGCCAAATCTTTTTAGTCTCCTGAGGGGGAATAGGCTTTGTCGTGCCCTCTTCACGACTGTCTTGGTGTGTTTGGACCATGATAGTTCGTTGGTGATGTGGACACCAAGGAACTTGAAGCTCTCAACCTGTTCCACTACAGCCCCGTCGATGAGAATGGGGGCGTGCTCAGTCCTCTTTTTTTTTCCTGTAGTCCACAATCATCTCCTTTGTCTTGGTCACGTTGAGGGAGAGGTTGTTGTCCTGGCACCACACGGCCAGATCTCTGACCTCCTCCCCTATAGGCTGTCTCATCGTTGTCGGTGATCAGGCCTACCACTGTTGTGTCGTCGGCAAACTTAATGATGGTGTTGGAGTCGTGCCTGGCCATGCAGTCATGGGTGAACAGAGAGTACAGGAGGGGACTGAGCACGCACCCCTGAGGGGCCCCCCGTGTTGAGGATCAGTGTGGCAGATGTGTTGTTACCTACCCTTACCACCTGGGGGCGGCCCGTCAGGAAGTCCAGGATCCAGTTGCAGAGGGAGGTGTTTAGTCCCAGGATCCTTAGCTTAGTGATGAGCTTAGAGGGCACTATGGTGTTGAATGCTGAGCTGTAGTCAATGAATAGCATTCTCACGTAGGTGTTCCTCTTGTCCAGGTGGGAAAGGGCAGTGTGGAGTGCGATAGAGATTGCATCATCTGTGGATCTGTTGGGGCGGTATGCAAATTGGAGTGGGTCTAGGGTTTCTGGGATTATGCTGTTGATGTGAGCCATGACCAGTCTTTCAAAGCACTTCATGGCTACAGACGTCAGTGCTACGGGTCGGTAGTCATTTAGGCAGGTTATCTTAGAGTTCTTGGGCACGGGGACTATGGTGGTCTGCTTGAAACATGTTGGTATTACAGACTCAGTCAGGGACATGTTGAAAATGTCAGTGAAGACACTTGCCAGTTGGTCAGCACATGCTCGGAGTACACGTCCTGGTAATCCGTCTGGCCCTGCGGCCTTGTGAATGTTGACCTGCTTAAAAGTCTTACTCACATCGGCTACGGAGAGCGTGATCACATAGTCGTCCGGAGCAGCTGGTGCTCTCATGCATGCTTCAGTGTTGCATGCCTCGAAGCGAGCATAGAAGTGGTTTAGCTCGTCTGGTAGGCTTGTGTCACTGGGCAGCTCGCGGCTGTGCTTCCCTTTGTAGTCTGTAATAGTTTTCAAGCCCTGCCACATCCGACGAGCGTCAGAGCCAGTGTAGTATGATTCAATCTTAGACCTGTATTGACTCTTTGCCTGTTTGATGGTTCGTCGGAGGTCATAGCGGGATTTCTTATAAGCGTCCGGGTTAGAGTCCCGTTCCTTGAAAGCGGCAGCTCTACCCTTTAGCTCAGTGCGGATGTTTCCTGTAATCCATGGCTTCTGGTTGGGGGTATGTACGTACGGTCACTGTGGGGACGACATCATCGATGCACTTATTGATGAAGCCAGTGACTGATGTGGTGTACTCCTCAATGCTGTCTGAAGAATCCCGGAACATGTTCCAGTCTGTGCTAGCAAAACAGTCCTGTAGCTTAGCATCTGCGTCATCTGACCACTTTTTTATTAACCGAATCACTGGTGCTTCCTGCTTCAGTTTTTGCTTATAAGCAGGAATCAGGAGCATAGAGTTATGGTCAGATTTGCCAAATGGAGGGCGAGGGAGAGCTTTGTATGCGTCTCTGTGTGTGGAGTAAAGGTGGTCTAGAGTTTTTTCCCCTCTGGTTGCACATTTAACATGCTGGTAGAAATTAGGTAGAACGGATTTAAGTTTCCCTGCATTAAAGTCCCCGGCTACTAGGAGCGCTGCATCTGGATGAGCGTTTTCCTGTTGATTAATGGCCTTGTACAACTCATTCAGTGCAATCTTAATGCCAGCATTGGTTTGTGGTGGTAAATAGACAGCTATGAAAAAATATAGATGAAAACTCTCTTGGTAAATAGTGTGGTCTACAGCTTATCATAAGATACTCTACCTCAGGCGAGCAAAACCTCGAGACTTCCTTAGTATTTGATTTTGTGCACCAGCTGTTGTTTACAAATATACACAGACCGCCGCCCCTTGTCTTACCAGAGTCAGACGTTCTGTCCTGCCGATGTAGCGTATAGCCTGCTAGCTGAATGTTGTCATTGTTGTCGTTCAGCCACGACTCCGTGAAACATAAGATATTACAGTTTTTAATGTCCCGTTGGTAGGATAACCGTAATCTTAAATCGTCAATTTTATTCTCAAAAGATTGAACGTTGGCTAATAGGATTGATGGGAGAGGCAGTTTACTCGCACGCCGTCGGATCTTACAAGGCACCCGGATCTGCGTCCACGATATCTCCGTCTCTTCCTCACGCGAATGACGGGGATCTGGGCCTTGTTGGGTGTCTGTAGAATATCCTTCGCGAACGCCTCGTTGAAGAAAAAGTCTTCGTCCAATGCGAGGTGAGTAATCGCTGTCCTGATATCCAGAAGCTCTCTTTGGTTATAAGAGACGATGGCAGAAACATTATGTACAAAATAAATTACAAATAACGCGGAAAAACACACATAATAGTACAATTGGTTAGAGGGCTGTAAAACGGCAGCCATCTTCTTCCGGCGCAGTTTTGTCACACAATACAATGCCACAGATGTCTCAAGTTTTGAGGGACTGCTGGAATGTCCACCAGAGCTGTTGCCAGATAATTTAATGTTAAGTTCTCTACCATAAGCCGCCTCCAGCGTCATTTTAGATAATTTGGCAGTACGTCCTACCGGCCTCACAACAGCAGACCACGTGTATGGCGTTGTGTGGGCGATTGGTTTGCTGATGTCAACGTTGTGAAAAGAGTGCCCCATGGTGGCGGTGGAGTTATGGTATGGGCAGGCATTTTATCGATATACCGTGACGAGATCCTGAGGCCAATTGTCGTGCCATTCATCAGCCGCCATCACCTCAGGTTTCAGCATGATAATGCACGGCCCCATGTCGCAAGGATCTCTACACATTTCCTGGAAGCTGAAAATGTCCCAGTTCTTCCATGGCCTGCATACTCAGTTACCCACTGAGCATGTTTGGGATGCTCTGGATCGACGTCTACGACAGCGTGTTCCAGTTCCCGCCAATATCCAGCAACTTCGGACAGCCATTGAAGAGGAGTGAGACAACATTCCACAGGCCACAATCAACAGCCTGATCAACTCTATACGAAGGAGATGTGTCGCGCTGCATGAGGCAAATGGTGGTCACACCAGATACTGACTGGTTTTCTGATCCATGCCCCTACCTTGTTTTTAAGGTATCTGTGACCAACAGATGCATATCTGTATTCCCAGTCATGTGAAATCCATAGATTAGGGCCTAATGAATTCCTTTCAATTGACTGATTTCCTTATATGAACTGTAACTTTGAAATGTTGCATTCACGAGAGAAATCAACTCTAGAACTATGTGGAACGCTGGGCTGAAGGGAGTTGTAGTTTTCATTAAACAAATATTCAACCTAGTTCAGTGCAGAAACATGGTAATTAACTACAATGACCATAATCCATTGCACCAATTGTTTCTGGTTCAGACACGGTTCAGCGAGGAAGAGGCAAAGCGACAGGTTTCACTCTTGACAAAATCTGTCCAAAATAATCCCAATGCTGTGTTGAGTGATTTTGAAGGAGTCAGGCGCAGGAGGGTAAATGACAGAATAAAGGGTTTATTCCGAAAACACAGCGGTACGCAGCAATGTGTCAAACACTCCAGGGCGTAAATCAGGCGCACTGGGAAACAACAAGGCACACGGGTGAAATATCCCGGCGATACAAAATACATGGTGCTCCACCGAGCTAAACTAACCTCCACAATAAACAATCACACACAAAGACAAGGGGGCAGAGGGAACACTTATACAGGTACTGATGAGGGGATATGAACCAGGTGTGTGTAATAAACAAGACAAAACAAATGGAATGATGAGATGAGGAGCGGCAGTGGCTAGAAGGCCGGTTACGACGAACGCCGAAGCCTGCCTGAAAAAGGAGAGGAGGCAGCTTCGGAGGAAGTCGTGACAAATGTGTTTCGATTGTCTTATTTTGGACCTAAGCTTATTGCCTGCCTTCCCGCCTTTGGGACAACGACTCCAATTGTGGGCGGAGACATGAGCATCTCGTCCTTATATACAGATTTCTGGACGGATACACTTTTATGCCTGCTACGTTAGGTTAGATACACACAGACCGCACACACTACAACGATGAGGGACAGAGTCAGTTCACGAAAGTATGCCTTATCTACTTTGAAGAACTAGTAAAATTATTTTGTCAGACAGCTCTGCAGCATTCTTAGGCAGGCTAGCTAAATAGGATGACTAAAGACAGTACAGTATGGGGAGCACATAGATAACTGGCTTTCTGACTGCTACTGCCTGAGTAGAGATGAGAAGATGACTTTTAAGGAATGAAAAATAATAAAGTAATCAAATAAAAACTAAGTAATATACACAACTGAAATATTGTATTATTTCTATCTTTCTATTGATGTCTACCCAATGTGGACCTGACAAAGACAATGGAATATTTTCAATGTTTTGGCAATTGTTTAGGAATTTCCAATAAAAAGCTCTAAAATCATTGTAATGTAATTATTTCATAATGCATTTAATGTAGTAAAATAAAATTGAAACTGAAATCGAAAACCTTGACAATTTTTTAATAATCTAACCGAAACCGAACCAACCTCAAAAAGCACTAATCGCTCAGTGCTATCGGCTACGGAGAGCGTGATCACACAGTCTTCTGGAACAGCTGCTGCTCTCATGCGTGGTTCAGTGTTTCTTGCCTCAAAGCGAGCATAGGAGGAATTTAGCTCATCTGTTAGGCTTGCGTCACTGGGCAGCTCACGGCTGGGTTTCCCTTTAATCGATCTTAGTCCTGTATTGACGTAGCGGAATTTCAGTTGAAGTCGGAAGATTACATACACCTTAGCCAAATACATTTAAACTCAGTTTTTCACAATCCCTGATATTTAATACTAGTAAAAATTCCCAGTCTTAGGTCAGTAAGGATCACCACTTTATTTGAAGAATGTGAAATGTCAGAATAATAGTAGAGAGAATGATTTATTTCAGCTTTTATTTCTTACTGTGGATATAGATACTTTTGTACCTGTTTCCTCCAGCATCTTCACAAGGTCCTTTGCTGTTGTTCTGGGATTGATTTGCACTTTTCGCACCAAAGTACCTTCATCTCTAGGAGACAGAACGCGTCTCCTTCCTGAGCGGTATGACGGCTGCGTGGTCCCATGGTGTTTAAACTTATGTACTATTATTTGTAGAGATGAACGTGGTACCTTCAGGCATTTGGAAATTGCTCCCAAGGATGAACCAGACTTGTGGAGGTCTACAATTATTTTTCTGAGGTCTTGGCTGATTTCTTTAGATTTTCCCATGATGTCAAGCAAAGAGGCACTGAGTTTGAAGGTAGGCCTTGAAATACATCCACAGGTACACCAATTGACTCAAATGATGTCAATTTGCCTATCAGAAGCTTCTAAAGCCATGACATCATTTTCTGGAATTTTCCAAGCTGTTTAAAGGCACAGTCAACTTAGTGTATGTAAACTTCTGACCCACTGGAATTGTGATACAGTGAATTTTAAGCGAAATAATCTGTCTGTAAACAATTGTTGGAAAAATGACTTGTGTCATGCACAAAGTAGATGTCCTAACCGACTTGGCAAAACTATCGTTTGTTAACAAGACATTTGTGGAGTGGTTGAAAAACGAGTTTTAATGACTCCAACCTACGTGTATGTAAACTTCCGACTTCAACTGTATATATTTTAATATTTTATATATTTTTCAACAACAACAAAAAATGTCGAGGTCCGAACCTCGGTGTCCTCCTTATCTAGTTATGGCCATGGTCAGGAATAGATTTGGGTCGTTTTTTCTGTAATCAAATGGTTCAGACAACATCTGCTTGTGTCCTCTCTAAACCACAGCTGTTTTTCAGCCAGTATTTGGATGGCAAATACATTGTCACGATCGTCGTTAGATGAAGCGGACCAAGGCGCAGCGTGATATGCGTACATTCTTTTATTGCAGTACACAACACGAACCAAAACAACAAAACAGACGATACGTGAAGTCCTGGGTTAAACACAAAACCTTTCGGAACAAGATCCCACAATAAACATGTGCCAACAGGCTGCCTAAGTATGGACCCCAATCAGAGACAACAAGCTACAGCTGCCTCTGATTGGGAACCACCCTGGCCAACATAGATATACACGAACTAGAACACAAACCTAGAAAACTAAACAATGAAACATACACACCCTGGCTCAACATATAAGAGTCCCCAGAGCCAGGGCGTGACAGTACCCCCCCAAAGGCGCGGACTGCGACCGCGCCACAACACCACAACAGGGTAGGGGCCGGGTGGGCATTCCGCCTCGGAGGCGGATCCGGCTCCGGGCGTGACCACCACTTTATCTCTACCCCCCCTTAGCGCCCCTGGTCTGGTCTGGCCCCGCTGGCCGGAGCTGGACTGGACACCGGTGGAGCGGCTTGCTCTGGCTCCGGTGTGGAGCAGCTGACCGGTGCCGGACCAGGCACCGGTGGAACAGGCATGGACCGTGCCGGACTGACGACGCGCACCACTGGCTTGATGCGGGGAGCAGGAACGGGCCGGACCGGGCTGGCGACGCGCACCACTGGCTTGGTGCGGGGAGCAGGAACGGGCCGGACCGGGCTGACGACGCGCACCATTGGCTTGGTGTGGGGAGCAGGAACAGGCCGGACCGGGCTGGCGACGCGCACCACTGGCTTGGTGCGGGGAGCAGGAACGGGCCGGACCGGGCTGACGACGCGCACCACTGCCTTGGTGCGGGGAGCAGGCACAGGCCGGACCGGGCTGGACCGGGCTGGCGATGCGCACCACTGGCTTGGTGCGGGGAGCAGGAACGGGCCGGACCGGGCTGACGACGCGCACCACTGGCTTGGTGCGGGGAGCAGGAACGGGCCGGACCGGGCTGGCGACGCGCACCACTGGCTTGGTGCGGGGAGCAGGAACAGGCCGGACCGGGCTGACGACGCGCACCACAGGCTTTGTGCGGGAATCAGGAACGGGCCGGACCGGACTGGTGACACACACCACTTTCTTGGTGCGAGGAGCGGGACTGGGTTTCCTCATAAACCTCCGCTCCCTCTGCTGCCTAACCAGTTCCTCTCGCCGTGCCTCCACACTCTCCTTCTCCCTTGTGACCAGTGGCCCCCGTAACCTAGCGGCCTCCTCTGCTAACCGGCTGAACCGCTCTATCGCGGCCTCCTGCTGCCTCGTTGTCCACGGCGTGAGCCCCCCCCCCTAAACATTTTTGGGGCTTGTCTCTCCCCCGTGCTCATGGCCTCCATCTTTCTTGCCAGACTCTCACCTCCTCTCTCTAGTGCCAGCACCCCCGAGCTCCATAGGGCTCGGCTCGGAGGTGCTGGGGGATGGAATGGACGGCCCCAACTCCGGACGTCCGCGGGTAGCCAGCAGGGTATCCAGACGGATTGACATGTCCACCAACTGGTCGAAGGTTAAATTGGTGTCCCTGCAGGCCAACTCTCGTTGAACGTCCTCTCGCAGGCTGCACCGATAGTGGTCGATGAGGGCCCTCTCATTCCACCCCGCATCTGCCGCTAGAGTCTGGAAGTCCAGGGCGAACTCCTGTGCGCTCCTCTTCCCCTGTCGGAGGTGGAACAGACGCTCCCCCGCCGCTTTACCCTCTGGAGGATGATCGAAAACAGCCATGAAGCGGCGGGAGAACTCAGCGTAGCTGATGGTGGCGGCGTCTATTCCTCTCCATTCGGCATTGGCCCACTCCAAAGCCTTGCCGGAGAGACAGGAGATGAGGGCAGAAACGCTCTCGTATCCCGAGGGCGCCGGGTGTATGGTTGCCAGGTAGAGCTCCACCTGAAGGAGGAACCCCTGACACCCGGCTGCGGTGCCATCATATGCCCTCGGGAGCGAGAGCCGAATCCCACTGGACTCCGGAGCTGGTATGATGGGGCTGGCCGATGGTGGTGGTACGGTAGGAGGAGGTGTGGGCAAGCCTCCTCTCTCCAATCGGCGCAGGGTGTTCATGACTTCTTGCATGGCGGCGCCGAGTCGGTGGATCATGGTGTCCTGGCTGCTGACCCGCTCCTCCAGTGACTCGGTCACCGCCGCTGCTGCTCCTGCTGACTCCATAGGTGGTGTGTTATTCTGTCACGATCGTCGTTGATGAAGCGGACCAAGGCGCAGCGTGATATGCGTACATTCTTTTATTGCAGTACACAACACGAACCAAAACAACAAAACAGACGATACGTGAAGTCCTGGGTTAAACACAAAATCTTTCGGAACAAGATCCCACAATAAACATGTGCCAACAGGCTGCCTAAGTATGGTCCCCAATCAGAGACAACAAGCTACAGCTGCCTCTGATTGGGAACCACCCTGGCCAACATAGATATACACGAACTAGAACACAAACCTAGAAAACTAAACAATGAAACCTACACACCCTGGCTCAACATATAAGAGTCCCCAGAGCCAGGGCGTGACATACATGTTATTTTTTGACAAGCATTATGAGATATACATAATGTTACAATGTTATAAAGGTGCATTGAAGACACCTATGACATCATCGTTAACCTGAATTTCCACCTCATACTCAAGGTGTAACTTCAGGCACTTTCACATAAGCCATCAATAGATAGTTTACACAGTCGTGTCGTTGTCCAAAGCTTTCCAGCAGACACTTGGTTTCATTTTAAATGTTATGTTTCTTTTGTGATTATTTTTAAGCTGCATTATCTACAAATAACTCTTGTTATTATAAGACATTATCAAAGTCACAAAGACTGATGTCATCGTAACCACCACCATTACTCAGCAGAACGTTAAATGTGACCTCAACTGTCTCTGTATCTTCGTGACAGACAAATTGTCTGATACTTTTTCAGGGCCACTGCCAAGACATAGCAGGAAAATATGCCCAGGTATTCACCCATATGAACGAGAGAAGGAATTTTTAGGACCACACACACACACGCACACCATAACAGCAATCCTGTACAGCATCTTTCCAGTCCTCCTACCAAGCCAAAGGGTGAGAAATACTGTATGTCGGGAATGGATTTGGGTTGTTTATTTTTTGAGGTAAAGACTAGTTTGGCGAGAGACGGGTGCTCATTTACAGTTAACATGGACCTGTTTCCAGTCAGGCGAGATCTGATTATTTAAAGAAGCAGAGAGTCAATCAGCTTCCAGACATATCAGGTCAGCTCAGTTCAGTTGTGTTAATTTCCATGATGGAATGGCAGAGAATCAGGATCTCGTTCACCATCTCACGTCCGAAGACCGGCACCCTTTGTAGGGCAGTGTGCCCACTCACTGGCCTGGGGCATGTGGGTCTCCATAGACCCCCAATGCCCCATTCTCCCTTCTGGCACCATTTGTCAACTAGCGTGACCAAGTAAAGACACTTATACCAACTGGACCTAGTAGATCTTAGCCAGGGTAATGTGTGTTTTATATGTCACTCAAGCCTCGCCTTGAGAAATGAATCTTGGTTTGCAGTGCATCCAGAGAGAGTTGATAAATTTAAGTTTCTAAATGACTATTTACAAATGATTGACTAAAAAAACGTATCAATGATTAACTAACCATTCTTTCATCCAATTCGCTCTGCCTCCTAACAAAACCATGGCTTCAGCAACTGTTCTTAATATAGTGTACCTTTGGAGCAACGTCTTTGAAAGTTTACAGACCTTTCAACAAACTGTATCTGGAAGAGAGACTTCTAAGTGGGATCTGCAAGCTGTTTTACCAGACTGTGAAAGGCTTTAAAGTAGCTAAACCCAATGAAGGAGTTTGGAGAGGGTTTGTATACCATTCAGGCAACAGCTTATTGCTGCTGCTGATCAGATGATTAGATGGACAAGATTCTCATGAAAAAGGCTTTGTTTTTATATGAATTAGTCTACCATTGACTGCTTTATCTACAAGCCCCTCACTTTCACTACTGCATCTCTCTACAACTGATTTATGGCTAAGGATAAGGTAAGAGGTTTATGTTCACGTGAAGTGATAAAACCACATTTATGGTTACAAAGTGCCTCTGTCCTCTGTAGCAAGGCTAGACAGTGATGTAAGGTATTTACATCAGTCCCCCAGGTAGTTTCCTCTGAGGCGATCAAAACACCATGATGAGGTTTTCTGCATCATGGGACAGAGAGATGTGTGTATTCCTTAAACAGACCATTGTTATATAAGGGATTAGCAAGAACCAGAGAATCTAGTTCTGTCCGCTTTGGGAAAAGTGAAAATTAATCGTGTGAGAAACAAAGGTGGGGTTCAAAGGAGAGTTGGACAAAGGCCATTCGAGAATGGAAAGGCAGACTGGTGGTATTCTCCTCTGCAGTTTGTGATTTTCTAACACAAACACGCATGCATGCACCAGTGGAGTCTGGTGACTTGGAAAATTGAGGAGGATGGGAGACCCACGGTGTAGGCTCGGACCGCACGGAGACGACGAAGCGTGTAAAAATAATTTAATAAAGACATTTATAGTACAATATTATGTGGAATGGGAATGAGAGGGCTACTTACACAGTGTTGGGAAGGGATCACAGCAGTGACTGAATGAGGGTATGAGGCATGAATTGAGGTGTTCAGAGACTTGACTTCAAGGGTTGGGGTTGAGGTGTTCATAGGCTTCAGTGCAGGACAGGCTCATCATGGATGGATGGTGTTGGAGAAGAGCGCAACTCTTCCACAGGATTTGACTGGGAACAAAAAAAACAATAACACAACACACACTGTAAATACAAGTAGCATATACAGTGCATTCGGAAAGTATTCAGACCCCCTGGACTTTTTCCACATTTTGTTACGTTACAGCCTTATTATAAAATTGATTAAATAGTTTTTTCCCCCTCATCAATCTACACACAATATCCCATAATGACAAAGGAAATATTACATTTACATACGTTTTCACACCCTTTACTCAGTACTTTGTTAAAGCACCTTTGGCAACGATTACAGCCTCGAGTCTTCATTGGTATCACGGTACAAGCTTGGCACACCTGCATTTGGGGAGTTTCTCCAATTCTTCTCTGCAGACCCTCTCAACCTTTGTCAGGTTGGATGGGGAGCGTCGCTGCACAGCTATTTTCAGGTCTCTCCAGAGATGTTCAATCGGGTTCAAGTCCAGGCTCTGGCTGGGCCACTTAAGAACATTCAGAGACTTGTCCCAAAGCAACTCCGGCATTGTCTTGGCTGTGTGCTTAGGGTCGTTGTCCTGTTGGAAGGTGAACCTTCACCCCAGTCTGAGGTCCTGAGCGCTCTGGAGCAGGTTTTCATCAAGGATCTCTCTGTACTTTGCTCCATTCATCTTTGCCTCGATCCTGACTAGTCTCCCAGTCCCTGCCGATGAAAAACATCCCCACAGCATGATGCTGCCACCACCACGCTTCACCGTAGGGATGGTGCCAGGTTTCCTCCAGACGTGACACTTGGCATTCAGGCCAAAGAGTTCAATCTTGGTTTCATCAGACCAGATAATCTTGTTTCTCATGGTCTGAGAGTCTTCATGTGCCAGTTTTTTATTTTTAATACATTTGCCAAAATGTCTAAAAACATACTTTCGCTTTGTCTTTATGGTGTATTGTGTTTGATGAGGAACATTTTTTATTTAATCCATTTTAGAATAAGGCTGTAACGTAACAAAATGTGGAAAAAGTCAAGGGGTCTGAATACTTTCCTAATGCACTGTACATTCCATTACAGCAGCACCACCATAGGTTTGGTAAACAAGGTTTTTTGTATCCGCTCTCGTCGGACTTCGGCTGCATATTTTCCACAATTTTCTTCAAATCTGAAAACGTTGTCAAGCCACGCCCATTTTCTGAAGAATTGCATTACGGGCCGAAGTATGTCCACTGCTTGTATACTTCGTATTTTGGTGAATGTAGTACAGCATCCGGGAACTTTTGGCATACTAACTATATCCATACTTTGACCAATAAGCATACTACATACTGAATTTACATCACAAATAGTATGGTTAGTGCAGTTAGTAGGAGTATTCGAACACAGCTCATGACTAGGTGTCCTTTGTTGAACCCAGAGAGAGGGGGGGAGACAGAGAGTGAGAGAACAAACCCAATTTTGATCAACTCCCATATCTATTGGGTGAAATACCACAGTGTGCCATCACATCAGCAAGACTTGTGACCTGTTGCCACAAGAAAAGAACAACCAGTGAAGAACAAACACCATTGTAAATACGACCCATATTGATGTTTAATTTATTTTCCCTTTTGTACTTGAACTATTTGCACATAATATGACATTTGAAATGTCTTTATTCTTTTGGAACTTTGTGAGTGTAATGTTTACTGTCAATTGTTTTATTTTATTTCACTTTTGTTTATTATCTACTTCACTTGCTTTGGCAATGTTAACATGTGTTTCCCATGCCAATAAAGCCCTTAAATTGAATTGAAATTGAATTGAAATTGAATTGAATTGAGAGAGAGAGAGAGAGAGAGAGAGGGAGAGAGAGAGAGCATCTTACACTGCCTCTGTGTGGTCATATTGTGTAATTACATGACAGATGACGGGGTCCACATCTGCCTTCAAATGCATACAATTCAATATGAGACACATGAGGAAACCCTTATAAACAAGTATTGATTAATTTCCCTGCGACAGACCAGCGTCCTGTCCTGGGGGTGTTCTTGTACATCAAGCTGCCTAATGCTACCGAAACAGGAGATAGGCTTACTACTTATTAAATGAAAGTTATTAACACATTTGAAAGATAACCAGTTTTGCAACTCATACTTAGTGTTATTTTGAGCATTTGTTATTGTTCTTGAACCCTATCGAAACTACAATCATCAGTACTTCACAGATGGAAAAGCTGCCTCATATTGGGACAATGGAAAAGCTACGTTAATCATCTTTAATGTAAAAGGGGGAAATCCTAGACATTGTCTGAAGTTATGATACCAACATCTCCAACCCCTCCAGGTTTGACATTTTAACATTAACAACAGCTTTAGACACATTGAGAGTTGAGTCATTACAAAGATGGAGAATACCCAGCTAGAATATTTGGTTCATTGGAAGTTGTGGGAACGTATGTTTTTGGTTTCCAGGTTGCAGGGAAGTTCTGAGTGTTTTACTATGGTTCCCTGAACGTTTTCCGGGGAGGTTTTATTAACGTTGAAGGTATTTAAATAACTTTCTGAGAAAATGTTTCAATAAGACTTTTAATAACACTGCTATCTTAGTTTGGGTTAACTGTTTTGAACTCCAAGCACAGATAGGAAACATGAAAATGCATTTGCTTAGGGATTAATCAGACAAATGCATTTAGTTTTCTTTATTGTGGCACAGCATCAGTGAGATTCAAATCTATGATCTTCTGTTCTCTATCCATGGAAATAGCCCACTGCGCCACCAGGATGGAGCTAGCATGCCATGTTTTTTTTAAAACTCATACACAGCTGTTTATTTTAGTCTAGTCAAACAGACCCCCTTTCAAAGGAAACAAGCACTCATTAAGATCAGGTGTGGCCAATTAGCGGGCACAGCCAACACACCTTAACACACTTAACAAGAGAGAGGATAGAGAGAGTTTTGTTGACACTGAGAACGGAATGTATATGTTTTTAAATAACATTCTTAGAACGTTCTTTGAACGTTACTAATGTTTACTTGTGGGTTGTATGGAAAGTTTTCTTAATGTTATGAGAACATGACTTTAAACAGAACCATGAGGAAACCTGCAGAAAACGTTATACTGAAATACTGAAATTCCCACAGAAGAATGTTGTTTCTTAACGTTCTCTGAATGTTCTGAGAACATGACTTTAAATAGAACCATGAGGAAACCTGTAGGAAATGTTATGCTGAAGTACTGAAATCCCACAGAAAAACTTTGCTTCTTAACATTCTCTGAACTATTTGAGAACATTCCCAATGTCAAACTAGTTTGAGAACATTCCTAGAACATTACCAAAAATTCAATTAAATGTAACCATGTTTGGACTTTTAGAAAACGTTCTGTTAAAGTAATGAAATACCAAGAAAATAACATTATTTTGCCAAGTTCCTTAAATGTGCTGAGAATGTTCCAAAGCCAAGCAACTATCCTGCACCATTCCCAGAACGTTGTGGGAAGTTTGTATGCAAAATAACCATAGGACAACCAAGCGCTAAGAAACATATGGTTCTAAGAACGTTATGTGCTAGCTGGGGTGTGTGTGCATGGGGCATGCTTGGTTACAAAGAGTCTCTCTTCCTCCCCAGGTACTGGCCTTCTTTTCTCAATTGGATTTGCTCAACTGCTGCGTCCTCTCTCCTCCGTCCTCTCTAACCTTTTTTGAAAAAGGTCAAAGATAATCAAGGAGAGGCGGCGAGGCGCGCTTGTTTGAAAGGAGATGATCCTTCTCCACTTGCATGTCATCAGGCAAATTACGTTTACAGGGGTGGAGCACAAAATAAATGTGTAAAGTGATCAAAACTAATTAATTAATTAAGTTATTGTTTTTAAACGTGTGCATGGTCTTCTCCTCCAACAATACAACAGCTGATTCAAAGGGGGTGTGTCAGATATCAAAACTCTTCCATGGTAGGATACACTTGTGCTTCCTTATCAAAAGGAGGCTATCGAGGAAGGTAGGACTGTCTTCTGTTTGCCTACTAACGAATTGACACACTTATCGGTTTCCGGGTCACGGACAAGAGGACGGAGGAGAGACGACGGAGGCAGGACTTTTGCCCAAACGAGAAAGCCCCACTGTCTCATAACATAGATTCCTTGGCTGTTTAAAACCAGGAAGTAGGGGACACCGGGGCACAAAATAACACGGGCACAAAGTAAATTACTAAATGTAGAAACCACTTAGAAATCTGTTATTCAATGTGCTATGCGAGGTTAGTGTAGTGGCTTCCTTTCCTCTTTACCATAGCCACTGCCCTAGCCTGAAGCGGGGTTGTTTCGGACGCATACAGTCCACACTCAACGTTTCCAAACGGCCAAACATTCAATGAGATCCAGGGATATAGTGCAACAAAAAATGTTTATTCTTCTTATCTAACAAAAAGGTATTCTCCAATCAACTTAAAGCAGAGATTACTTGAAATGCAAATACATAATATAATATGACCTGTCTGTCTGTATTTCTGTATGTCTATATGGTCAAAAAACTATACCGCTCCCGCATCTAGCAAGGACTCCTCCCCCCGAAGGCCCAACTTCCTGCCTTTATACTAACACAATTAACACAGTACAATGAATGGGCAAGAGGGGGGGCCAAAAACTGAGTTACACTAATAACAAATGAATATATCTCAATCCAGTAAATAAATCATAAAGGTACGTACCTAATATTTCATCATATACATTAATATTTAATATATTTACACAAATGTACATGGAGCTCAGTATGTTCAGTCTTTTATACAAAATATGCCCAAATCGGCTCTAACATACCGGCCCCTAATTGTTGACTGCACTGAATGCACAACAATTACTTAATATTCAAACGTAGAGCCAATACAAAAACATTCTATACCAGAGCACCATTACAGTTCATAGCTATATACAAATATACAAGGTGCCATATAGGAAAATAGTCCATAGATCTCAGTCTGAGTTGAAGTGTAAAGGTGTTCAACTTCCAAAAAATGTCAAGAGTTTGACGTCCACAAAATGTATGACATCAAAGAATGTAAGAGTACGACATCAACGAATCAGAGGTGCACGTGATTCAAAGATGGAGCACTGTGTGTGTGTGTGTGTGTGTCTCACTTCGTCGCCTCAAGGAGCAGACAGAGTTTATTGATAGGTCTCTGTAGGATATTGGTCTTAGTCTTAACCATGACGCTCCGGACAAGACCTTTGGCCCCTGGCAAAGCCTTCACCACACGCCCCATTAGCCAAGAGTTCCTTGGGGCGGTGTCATCGACGATGACCACAAGGTCACCAGGACTGAAGTTTCTCTTAGTTTTGTTCCACTTGTTCCGCTCCTGCATAAGTGGAAGATACTCCCTGATCCATCTCTTCCAGAAGAGGTCAGTGATATATTGTACTTGCTTCCATCTCCTTCTTGAGTATAGGTCACTTCTCTGGAATAGTCCTGGTGGCAGGACTGGCTTTGCTTTCAGATGAAGCAGATGGTTCGAGTCAGGGGTTCTAGATCGTTAGGGTCATTTGTTACAGTAGTGATTGGTCTGTCGTTCATAATCGCCTCAACTTCACACAAGGCTGTCTGCAAAGCCTCATCATCCAGTACTTGCTCTTTAAGGACTGAATAGAGGATCTTTTTCACCAGTCGGATCAACCTCTCCCATACCCCCCCATGGTGGGCTCCAGAGGGAGGGTTGAATGACCATGTCACTCCTTCCTTCAGTAATTTATTTTGAATCTTGTTGTGATCCAGCTCTTTCAGAGCTTCTCCTAGCTCTCTGTGTGTTCCAACAAAGTTGGTGCCATTGTCTGTTCTGATACTTGTTACTGGGCCCCTTCGACAGATGAACCTGCGCAGGGCATTGATGCAGGAATCAGTATCCAGATAACTAGCAACTTCTAGATGGACAGCTCGACTCACAAGGCAAGTAAAGATCACACCATACCGCTTCACATGAACGCGGCCTCGCTTCACCTCTATGGGGCCAAAGTAATCTATGCCCACATGGGTGAAAGGCGGCAAATCAGGTGCTACCCGATCTTGTGGAAGGTCAGCCATCTTCTGTTCCCCAGCTCTAGCTTGCATCCACCTGCAGAAGACACAGCTCTTAAGGATCTTCCTTGCTAAGGAGTTGGCACAGGGTATCCAATATCGCTGGCGAAGTCTAGAAAGCATGTGACCTCTCCCAGAGTGGCCAACCTGCTCATGGATGTGGAGTAAGATCAGTCTGGAGATGTAGGAGTCTTTGGGCAGGATCATAGGATTCTTTAGTTCCGTAGGCATAGCAGCTTTGCTTAACCTTCCTCCTACTCTCAGAATGCCATTGTCAACTATTGGATCAAGCTTACAGATTGAGCCGCTTCTCTTGGCACATTGTTTTCCTTTTACAACTAGTGCAATTTCTTGTTTAAAGTGCTGTCGTTGCTCAAATCGAATGATGACCTTTTCTGCTTCATCTAGGTCATCTACAGACAGACTTTCTTTTCCAAACGTCAGTTTGAACTTGTCAATTTGTTCCTTCAGTGAGTTTGTCAGACTCTGATCTGATCCTGGATCAGTTTGGGTGAGAACTTTCCTTTTCTGGCTTAACTGTAGTAGAAGTCTCTTCAGTTTCAGCATCCAGGCCACTGCTTTCTTCAAGCTGTTCCATGTTGAATAGTACTCAATCAGTTTGCTGGTCGGACTCTTTTCTTCCACACATGTACTGTTTACGATGACGTCTTTTCTCACCTCTGGATCATCTGGAGGGATGGAGCCAAGCTCCTCGGGGACTTTCGGCCATTGTGTTTCTGTTTTCTCCAGGAATTCTGGTCCTTTGCGCCATCTCTTTGAGTTCAGGAAAGTTTCAACATGTAATCCTCTTGAGGCATCATCGGCTGGGTTGTGTTTGGAGTTAAAATACCTCCACTGTTTTGCTTTCGATAGGTCACGGATCATAGCAACCCTATTAGCCACAAAAGTATGGAATCTCTTGGTATCGTTGCGGATGTATTTTAGCACCGACTGGCTGTCTGTCCAGAAAGTTGACTCCTCAAGTTCAATCTGGAGCTCCAACCTTAACATCCTGTCCACTCGCACTGCCAATGTTGCTGCAGCAAGTTCCAGTCTGGGGATCGTCATCTGCTTGAGTGGAGTCACCCTTGATTTCCCCAGTATGAATGCGATGTGGACCTTTTCCATAACGTTTGTGAACCTAAGGTAGCTTGCCGTACCATAACCTTGTTCACTTGCATCACCGAAGTGATGCAGCTGTGCGGTCTTGATTTGACCAAAGTTCTCCGGCATCATACACCTGTTGATCTGGAATCTGGAGAGCTGGTCCAGCTCTGAGAGCCATCTCTTCCATGAAATAGAGTGTTCTTCAGGGATGACTTCGTCCCATCCACACTTTAGCTTGCAGAGCACTTGAAGAATTTGCTTTGCCTTTAATACGAATGGGGCGAGGAAACCTAATGGATCATAAATAGAGCTGACAGTTGAGAGAATACCTCTTCTTGTAAGGGGTCTGTTCTTGACAGTGACCTGGAAGTTAAACACATCCCTTTCAATGTTCCATCGGATTCCAAGTGCTCTTTCAACAGGCAGCTTTTCTCTGTCCAGGTCCAGTTCTTTTATCTGCTTGGCTTTGTGTTCATCAGGGATAGAAGCTAGTACAGTGCGGCTGTTGCTGACCCACTTGGTCAATTTGAACCCACCTTGAGAGCACACATCCCTGAGGTTTCTTGTGAGAGCTATGGCTTGTTCTTCTGTGGCCACTGACTTGAGGCAGTCATCAACATAGAAGTTGGACTTGACTGTTTGAATCGCCTCTTCATCGTACCCCTCACAGTTGTCTTCTGCAGTCTTTCGCAGTGCAAAGTTTGCACAACTTGGAGAGGATATAGCACCGAAAAGATGTACTGTCATTCTGTACTCCTCCAATCTTTTGTTAGTATCACCATCCGGCCACCATAGGAATCGCAGGAAGTCTAAGTCATCTTCATGGACACGTACTTGATGGAACATTCCTTCGATGTCTGCCATCATGGCAATCTGCTCTTGCCGAAATCTTAGCAAGACTCCTATAAGCGTGTTTGCCAGGTCAGGGCCTTGAAGGAGTTCACTGTTAAGAGATGTACCTTTATAGGATGATGAACAGTCAAACACCACTCGTGTCGTTCCTTTGCGCTTATGGTGAACGCCATGGTGTGGTATGTACCATACCTTGCCTTTCTCTCTGAGGAGCTGTTCTTGTGGTACCTTCTCGGCGTAACCTTTTGTTATCATCTCTTCCATGAAGCCTTTGTACTCTGCAGCGTAACCTTTGTCCTTCTTGAACTTCCTGATAATATTTAGAGCCCGCTGCTTTGCCATGTCACGGTTGTTTGGCAGGACTACATCTTTGTTGCGAAAGGGCAACGGTAAGTAGTAGTGATGGTCTTTGAGGGTTATGGAGCTTGATACTATCTCCATAAACCTACGATCCTCAGCTGACATCTCACTTTTCTCTTCATACTCTCTCTCAGGGAAGTCATGGTTGTACTGATTTACAAGAAGAACCCCCAGGTCGGCCATTGAGATACGATTGGCCATCACCGTAGGACGCCCGGATTCTTCTGCCATGGTACAACTGTTGAGAGGACCATTCATCACCCATCCAAAGAGGGTTTTCACTGCATACGGTCCGTTGCCTTGGCTATTTATGATTTGCCAGGGTTCCATTGCCTTTGGAGCATTTACGCCAATCAGAAGTTCGACGTCAGCATCAATCTCCTTCAACTGAACCTCTTTCAGGTATGGCCACCTTTTGAGCTCTTTCTGAGTGGGAATGTTCTCTCTTGTCACTGGGATCTTATGTTGGGTGTAGACCTTTGGTAATGCAAGAAATGTGTCGCCTTCCACATTGCCAATCTCTAATCCAGATATCTCAAAGCTCTTGGTAGGACTCTCCTGCCCCATTGTGCGTAGCAGAATTTCAGTCGCACTGCCTTTAGCTTGCAACTGCCTCATGAGTCTCTCCGTACAAAATGTTGCTGAGCTACCAGAATCAAGAAACGCATAGGTTAACACAGACTTGCTTCCATTTGCCACCTTTACTTGAACTGGCACAATTGCAAGTGCACAATCTGTACCGGCCCCGGTATCTTCACCAGCTTCCAGTGAAACAAGAGCACTGCTGACAGTCTCCTCCCGCTTTACTGCTACACCACTCATATCTGCCTTTTGAGATCTAAATCTCTCTCTTCCTTCAATGTGCAGGATAGTGGGGTGCTTTCTTTGACAGCTCTGACAGGTCATCCTTCTTTTACATTCTCTGCTTAAGTGTCCTCTCATCAAACAGCCAAAACAAAGGCCTTTTGATCTCAGAAACTCAACCTTGAATTCATGTGGCTGTGCCTTCACCTGTTGGCAGTCAACCAATAAATGCGCACCAGCACAAAATATACATGAGATACTGGGAGCATCAGAAGGGTAGGTGCCTGGTCTCTTTACTTTGAATGTTTGTTCTTTTAAAGGTTTTTCAGAGTCACAATCTGCCACTACAGCTACTGTAGTGGCAAAGCTGCTTCCCCTACTCTTGGACTTGAACTGCTGTTTAAAGTCAGCTTCTGTTTTGGGTTTTAAAACCTTTTGTTGTACAGGGGATCTTGAATATCTCCATACAACGGATCCTGCAGTATTTTGGCCTGTTTTTCCATGAACGTTACCAGGTCACTGAACTGGGCCCTCAGGTGACTTCTCTCTAAAATATCACATGCCATAGACCTCCATTTTTCCCTTAGTTTGTAGGGAAGTTTTGACATGATCAGCTTTATGTTGGAGGGAAGATTAAGCTCTTCCATGTTCTGTAGGTCTTGCATAGCGTTACAGCAACCTCTTAGATAGAGTGCATAACCACCCAGTCCCTTTCCATCATCGGGTTTGATGTTTGTCCAGTTCCAAGCCTTTTCCATGTAAGCAGTGGTGACTTTGATTTCATTGCCAAAGTGTTCCTTTAACAACCTCTTAGCTACTGCATAGCCTCTTCTGGCTTCCATATGCAGACAACTACGGACCAGATCCTTGGGCTGACCAGAGGTGTATTGTTCCAGGTAATAGAGCCTATCCTGGTGACTGCTTGTCTTATCTTCTATACCATGCTCAAATGCACGCATGAATGGCCTAAAGTTTAGAGGATCACCGTCAAACATAGGTATCTCCCCTAACAGGGAGTGTGGCTTGTTTGTGCTGTAGTACAAGGAGGTCAGCAATTTCATTCTGCCTTTGCATGACAGTAGAGAGGTTATCATGGCTGGTATTATGGCTGATACCCGCAGTGTTGATTCTGTGTCGATTGCTAGACCTTGCTGTTGGCTGCTGAAGAGTGTGGTTTACGACTGTTTTCGGAATAGGGTTTGATGGCTTTGTGGTCGGTTGTTGTAAAACTCTTTGTAGTGGGGTCTTTGGAACTGCACCTAATGCAGCAAACTCAACAGGTGATGGTTCAGGTTCCACATAGACCTCTGGTTCCTGTTTCTCAAAATAAGAGTTCATTCCATCTTCTTGGCTTAGTAAATGGGCTGCCACAGAATGGGATTGAGAAGTTGACTCGGTACTCTCCAGGACCTTCAGTTTGGCATTATATGCTGCTATGTCCGTTTCCAGTGCCATTTTTTCCATCCTAACATTCAGTTGAGCTTTCTCCAGTTCCAATGCATGCTTGTCTTGTAATGATGCTTGGCGAGCTAGTAGAGCTGCTCGTTCTGCCTCGGCTTTAAGGCGTTCAGAGGACACTGAGGAAGCAGTCTTAGAATACTTAGTTTTACTTGATATTTTTGACACATTGGAAATGCTGTCATGTGGTTCAATGAGCGTTTGTGGCTCAACTTCAGCCTTTTTCCATATTTCCACCTCTTTCAGGAAATGTTCATAAGTTCTCATTCTTGGTTGATAATAGTTAATGCTCTCCTGTTCCTGTTCCTCCTCTGTGACCAGCTCTAGCACAGATTCATGAGCCTTCTTAAAGTCATTGAGCACAGCATCAAATGCTTCAAGACTCTCATTCACAGTTGCAATGTTTCCTCCATCAACAAGAAGGACTTTTATTTCATTCATTTTGCGTGTACACACTCCAAGTTTGCCTCTCCGGGCTGCATAGAGTGAATTTAGATGCTCCTCTGCCCTCTCCAGTGGAGTCTTATTTGGGATTTCCTCCTCCATCATTCACTTTTAGTTCACTCAATTTACAATGACACGGTTGTTGGTTTGATTGTTAAACGTAATGCCCCTTTAGACCTCCTTTAATCTTTAAAAACACAGTCATCCATTTCAGCATATTGACCCATTTTGAATTGCACATGTGCAAGTTTGGCATTTTAGATGCGTTTTAAACATTTCATCCCGTTGAGGTTTTGTCCCTTTAATGAAGTTTTAACACGCAGTATCTTTAGATCCTTAAGTTGCATTCGTTGCGTTGATGGATTGCATTTCCACGTTAGGCCAAATATTAGATATATGATTAGGCTACATTGTGCATAGGATCTGTGTTTCCCAAACTTAAACTTCTTAATTGTTTTCACAGCGCTGTATTTTGAATTCCATTCCCAAGTTTATCAAACATTCCAGTTATAAGCACATTTGCGCTTCCATAATATGCATGATCAAACGATCGCCTTGAACAGGGCAGCTCATTCATTCGCAGTGGTTACTCACGGCTGGCGAAATCTAGGAGTTCAAATCCTTCCAAGCGAGCTGTCCTTATGGTCCGAATGCAATTACAAATAGAACAAAATCCAGCGTGTGTCCGAACCGGAGATTTCCTTCCGGTAGTAATCCTTCACGGAGTTTTTTGACTTGAATGTAGTGGCTTCCTTTCCTCTTTACCATAGCCACTGCCCTAGCCTGAAGCGGGGTTGTTTCGGACGCATACAGTCCACACTCAACGTTTCCAAACGGCCAAACATTCAATGAGATCCAGGGATATAGTGCAACAAAAAATGTTTATTCTTCTTATCTAACAAAAAGGTATTCTCCAATCAACTTAAAGCAGAGATTACTTGAAATGCAAATACATAATATAATATGACCTGTCTGTCTGTATTTCTGTATGTCTATATGGTCAAAAAACTATACCGCTCCCGCATCTAGCAAGGACTCCCCCCCCCCGAAGGCCCAACTTCCTGCCTTTATACTAACACAATTAACACAGTACAATGAATGGGCAAGAGGGGGGGCCAAAAACTGAGTTACACTAATAACAAATGAATATATCTCAATCCAGTAAATAAATCATAAAGGTACGTACCTAATATTTCATCATATACATTAATATTTAATATATTTACACAAATGTACATGGAGCTCAGTATGTTCAGTCTTTTATACAAAATATGCCCAAATCGGCTCTAACAGTTAGTGTATCTACATGCCTAGGAAGTTTTGCTTAAATCCAGAAATTATTTTTGGTTTTATAGACAAAATATGTTTTCTTCAGGCCGAATTGTAAATATTCTTGCCTCCTCTCTTTCTTGATTATTGACCTGTGGAACATTCCCCATGTACACCATTTATACAAAAGTATGTGGACACCCCTTCAAATTAGTGGATTCAGCTATTTCAGCCACACCCGTTACTGACAGGTGTATAGAATCGAGCACACCGCCATGCAATCTCTACATATAGACTTTGCCAGTAGAATGGCCTTACTGAAGAGCTCAGTGACTTTCAACGTGGCACCGTCACAGGATGCCACCTTTCCAACAAGTGAGTTCATCAAATTTCTGCCCTGCTAGAGCTGCCCCGGTCAACTGTAAGTCCTGTTATAGTGAAGTGGAAATGTCTAGGAGCAACAATGGCTCAGCCATGAAGTGGTAGGCTACACAAGCTCACGGAACGGGACCGCCGAGTGATGAAGTGCCGCCATTGGACTCTGGAGCAGTGGAAACGAGTTCTCTGGAGTGATGAATAACGCTTCACCATCTGGCAGTCCGACGGACGAATCTGGGTTTGGCGGGTGCTGTTTTTCATGGTTCGGGCAAGCCCCTTGGTTCCAGTGAAGGGAAATCTTAATGCTACAGCATACAATGACATTCTAGACAATTCTGTACTTCCAACTTTGTGGCAACAGTTTGGGAAAAGCCCTTTCCTGTTTCAGCATGACAATGCCCCCGTGCACAAAGCGAGGTCCATACAGAAATGGTTTGTTGAGATCGGTGTGGAAGAACTTGAGTGGCCTGCACAGAGCCCTGACCTCAACCCCATCAAACACCTTTGGGATGAATTAGAACGCCGACTGCAGTACCCGAACTCACTAATGCGCACTAATTTTTACTATTTTCTACATTGTAGAATAATAGTGAAGACAACAAAACTATGAAATAACACATAAGGAGTCCTGTAGTAACCAAAACAGTGTTAAACAAATCAAAATATATTTTATATTTGAGATTCCTCAAAGTAGCCAGCCTTTGCCTTGATGACAGCTTTGCACACTCTTGGCATTCTCTCAACCAGCTTCATGAGGTAGTCACCTGGAATGCATTTCATTAACAGGTGTGCCAATCAGTTGTGTTGTGACAAGGTTGGGGTGGTATACAGAAGATAGCCCTATTTGGTAAAAGACCAAGTCCATATTATGGCAAGAACAGCTCAAATAAGCAAAGAGAAATGACAGTCCATCATTACTTTAAGACATGAAGGTCAGTCAATCTGGAAAATTTCAATAAGTTTTAAAGTTTCTTCAAGTACAGTCGCAAAAAAAATCAAGCGTTATGATGAAACTGGCTCTCATGAGGACCACCACAGGAATGGAAGACCCAGAGTTACCTCTGCTGCAGAGGATAAGTTCATTAGTGTTAACTGCACCTCAGAAATTGCAGCCCAAATAAATGCTTCACAGAATTAAAGTAACAGACACATCTCAACATCAACTGTTCAGAGGAGACTGCGTGAATCAGGCTTTCATGGTCGAATTGCTGCAAAGAAACCACTAGTAAATTCACCAATAAGAAGAAGAGACTTGCTTGGGCCAAGAAACACGAGCAATGGACATTAGAACGGTGGAAATCTGTCCTTTGGTCTGATTAGTCCAAATTTGAGGTTTTTGGTTCCAACCGCTGTGTCTTTGTGAGAAGCAGAGTAGGTGAACGGATGATCTCCGCATTTGTGGTTCTCACCGTGAAGCATGGAGGAGGAGGTGTGCTGGTGTGGGGGAGCTTTGCTGGTGACACTGTCAATGATTTATTTAGAATTCAAGGCACACTTAACCAGCATGGCAACCACAGCATTCTGCAGCGATATGCCATCCCATCTGGTTTGCGCTAAGTGGGACAATCATTTGTTTTTCAACAGGACAATGACCTAAAACACACCTCCAGGCTGTGTATGGGCTATTTGACCAAGAAGGAGAGTGATGGAGTGCTGCATTAGATGACCTGGCCTCCACAATCACCCGACCTCAACCCAATTGAGATGGTTTGGGATGAGTTGGACCGCAGAGTGAAGGCAAAGCAGCCAACAAGTGCTCAGCATATGTGGGCTCTCCTTCAAGACTGTTGGAAAAACATTCCTCATAAAGCTGGTTGAGAGAATGCCAAGAGTGTGCAACGCTGTCATCAAGGCAAAGGGTGTTAATTTGAAGAATCTCAAATATAAAATATACAGTGGGGGAAAAAAGTATTTAGTCAGCCACCAATTGTGCAAGTTCTCCCATTTAAAAATATGAGAGAGGCCTGTAATTTTCATCATAGGTACACGTCAACTATGACAGACAAATTGAGAAAAAAAAATCCAGAATATCACATTGTAGGATTTGTTATGAATTTATTTGCAGATTATGGTGGAAAATATGTATTTGGTCACCTACAAAAAAGCAAGATTTCTGGCTCTAACAGACCTGTAACTTCTTCTTTAAGAGGCTCCTCTGTCCTCCACTCGTTACCTGTATTAATGGCACATGTTTGAACTTGTTATCAGTATAAAAGACACCTGTCCACAACCTCAAACAGTCACACTCCAAACTCCACTATGGCCAAGACCAAAGAGCTGTCAAAGGACACCAGAAACAAAATTGTAGACCTGCACCAGGCTGGGAAGACTGAATCTGCAATAGGTAAGCAACTTGGTTTGAAGAAATCAACTGTGGGAACAATTATTAGGAAATGGAAGACATACAAGACCACTGATAATCTCCCTCGATCTGGGGCTCCACGCAAGATCTCACCCCGTGGGGTCAAAATGATCACAAGAACGGTGAGCAAAAATCCCAGAACCACACGGGGGGACCTAGTGAATGACCTGCAGAGAGCTGGGACCAAAGTAACAAAGCCTACCATCAGTAACACACTACGCCGCCAGGGACTCAAATCCTGCAGTGCCAGACGTGTCCCCCTGCTTAAGCCAGTACATGTCCAGGCCCGTCTGAAGTTTGCTAGAGTGCATTTGGATGATCCAGAAGAGGATTGGGAGAATGTCATATGGTCAGATGAAACCAAAATAGAACTTTTTGGTAAAAACTCAACTTGTCGTGTTTGGAGGACAAAGAATGCTGAGTTGCATCCAAAGAACACCATACCTACTGTGAAGCATGGGGGCTCGGGTGGAAACATCATGCTTTGGGGCTGTTTTTCTGCAAAGGGACCAGGACGACTGATCCGTGTAAAGGAAAGAATGAATGGGGCCATGTATCATGAGATTTTGAGTGAAAACCTCCTTCCATCAGCAAGGGCACTGAAGATGAAACGTGGCTGGGTCTTTCAGCATGACAATGATCCCAAACACACCGCCCGGGCAACGAAGGAGTGGCTTCGTAAGAAGCATTTCAAGGTCCTGGAGTGGCCTAGCCAGTCTCCAGATCTCAACCCCATAGAAAATCTTTGGAGGGAGTTGAAAGTCTGTGTTGCCCAGCGACAGCCCCAAAACATCACTGCTCTAGAGGAGATCTGCATGGAGGAATGGGCCAAAATACCAGCAACAGTGTGTGAAAACCTTGTGAAGACTTACAGAAAACGTTTGACCTGTGTCATTGCCAACAAAGGGTATATAACAAAGTATTGAGAAACGTTTGTTATTGACCAAATACTTATTTTCCACTATAATTTGCAAATAAATTCATTAGAAATCCTACAATGTGATTTTCTGGAAGTTTTTTTCTCATTTTGTCTGTCACAGTTTATGTGTACCTATGATGAAAATTACAGGCCTCTCTCATCTTTTTAAGTGGGAGAACTTGCACAATTGGTGGCTGACTAAATACTTTTCCCCCACTGTATTTATCATATTTCAGGAGAAGACCCAGATGCAGACAGTGTTGAAGTAACAAAAGTTCAGCGCAGTCGTCTCCAGGTCTTGGGTGGCTCGCTCCGACTGCCCGTTGGACTGAGGGTGGAAATCGGAGGACAGGCTGGCTGACGACCAAATTAGTTTGTAGAACACCTTCCAGAACCGGGACAAGAACTGAGGACCCCGGTCGGAGACCATGTCCACTGGGAGTTCATGGATCCGGAAGACGTGCTGCACCATGAGCTGGGCCGTCTCTTTGGCGGAGGGTAGCTTAGGGAGAGGAAGGAAGTGGGCGGCTTTGGAAAACCGGTCCACAACTGTCAGGATGGCGGTGTTGCCATCAGACGGGGGAAGACTCGTGACAACGTCCAGGGATATGTGAGACCAGTGACGGTGAGGAACAGGCAGAGGTTGGAGGAGACCAGCCGGAACTTGCCGAGGAGTCTTGTTCTGCGGGGATGGTGGAGCGATGGAATTCGCTTTCACAAAAAGCTGGTTCTCCAGGAGGCGTTGGAGGACCTATCGGATGTGGAGCACGTGTTCTTGGGCGGAGCGGAAGAAGACGAGGATGTCATCGAGGTAGACCCTGACGAACCGGTTCAACATGTCGTGGAGAACATCATTAACCAGGGCCTGGAACACAGCAGGAGCATTGGTAAGACCAAATGGCATGACCAGATACTCGTAGTGACCGCTGGTCGTGTTGAAGGCAGTCTTCCACTCGTCCCCCTCCTGTATCCGCACCAGGTGGTAGGCGTTCTGTAGGTCCAGCTGGAGGACACGTTGGCCCCCTGGAGCAGCTCGAAGGCCGAGGAGATGAGTGGTAGCAGGTAGCGGTTCTTTACCGCGATGCACAGGCGCAGGGTTTTGTCCTTCTTCTCCACAAAGAAGAACCCTGGGCCGGCGGTTTATGCCTTTCTAGGGAGTTTTTCCTAGCCACTGTGCTTCTACATCTGCATTGCTTGCTGTTTGGGGTTTTAGGCTGGGTTTCTGTATAGCACTTTGTGACATCTGCTGATGTAAAATTTGATTGATTGATTGTCCTTCTTCTCCACAAAGAAGAACCCTGCGCCGGCGGGGGAGGCAGAAGGACGGATGAACCCAGCAGCTAGGGAGTCCTCAATGTATATCTCCATAGCTTTTGGTCTCCGGCCCTGACAGCGAGTACAGTCGTCCAGAGTGGTGCCTGGGAGAAAATCATAGTCATAGGGTCGGTGCGGCGGAAGCGAAGTGGCCCGGGCCTTACTGAACACCTCCTGGAGGTCCTGGTACTCCGCGGGAATGGCAGAGAGATCCGAGGCAACTTTCGAGCCCCCAGGAAGACGTCCTGGGGCAGGCTGCGCTGACTTCGGGCAATGAGCGTGGCAGAACGGGCTGCAGCCCAATGGCAACAGTAGACCAGTCAATAAAGGGGTTATATTGCTGGAGCCAAGAGAAACCCAATACTACGGGAACCTGAGGAGACTTAATTAGAAGGAATTGGATCGTCTCGCTGTGGTTCCCTGATACTCGTAGGTTGATGGGGGTGGTAGTGTGGGTAACCCGGCCTATAGAGCGCCCGTCCAGCGCTCTAACGTCCATGGGAATGGAGAGGGGCTGAGTGGGGATGCCCAGCACGGACACCAGGGTAGTGTCCATAAAGCTCTCATCGGCCCCTGAGTCGATGAGTACCCGGAGAGATTTCGACTGGTTCCCCCACAGCAAGATGGCATGAAAGGTGATGCGAGTAAGGGGAGAGGAAAAGTTATCCATATGGCCCACCAGAGTACTCGCTCCTACCGGTGAGCCTGGTCTTTTAGTGGACAGGTGGACACAAAATGACCAGTAGTCCCGCAATACAGGCAACTCTTTATGTGAAGCCTGTATTGCCGTTGGGCTGAAGACAGCCTAGCTCTGCCTAGTTGCATCGGCTCGGGAAGAGGTGAATCGGAAGACTTCGGAGAATCTCGGGGGAACTCGGGTAGCCTCGGGTTCTCTCGGCAACAGAGCCGTCGGGGACTTCCATGATGCCTCGGAGGCGAGGTGGAACCAGACTTCCTCTCCTTCCTTCGTTCCCGCGAGTCGAGATCCATCGGTAGTTCCCGGGCTGCAAGCTCGTCCTTTACTTCCTCCGATACTCCGTGCAGGAACGTGTCGAACAGCGCTTCCGGGTTCCAGGCACACTCAGCTGCCAACGTGCGAAAATCCACTGCATAGTCTGCCACACTGCGGGATTCTTGCCGAAGCTGGAGTAACTTCCCGGCAGCCTCTCTCCCAGACAATGGAGCACCAAAAACCTTCTTTACCTCCTGCACGAACTCCTCCAGACTGAAGCATACGGCCGACTGTTGTTCCCACACTGCCGTAGCCCAGGCCAGAGCTCTCCCGGACATCAGTGTGATGAGGTACATTATCTTAGAGCGGTCCGAGGGGAAGGAGGAGGGCTGCAGCTCAATGATGAGCGAACACTGAGCGAGAAATGCCCAACAGTTTCCTGACTCTCCAGCGAAGCGTTCCGGGGGAGGTAAGTGGGGTTCTCGGGAAAACGGGGTGGCCGGGGAGGCCATGCTGCTAACAGCCGGGTTACTGAGGGGCTGGGAGGTTACCGTCGTGGTAGGCTGCCTAACAGACAACCCACGGAATTGCTCCAGCAATGTGTTAAACGCTCGGTCATGGCGTTCGGCCAAGGTCTGGAACCCTTCTATGAGACCACAAAGCAACTCCTCATGCCTTCCAATGGTGGCTCCTTGGGAGGAGATGGCGTTGCGGAGCTGGTCTGAGTCTGCCAGGTCAGTCATGGCCAGTTCGTACTATCACGTTTCAGGAGAACACCCAGATGCAGACAGTGTTGAATTAACAAAAGTTTATTAAAAAAACAGGGGGCAGGCAAACGACAGGTCAAGGGCAGGCATAGGTCTTAATCCAGATCAGAGTCCAAAAGGTACAGAACGGCAGGCAGTCTCAGGGTCAGGGCAGGCAGAGGTCAACAATCCAGGGTGGTGTGACAAGGTACAGAGCAGCAGGCAGGCTCAGGGTCAGGGCAGGCAGAATGGTCAAAACCAGAAAAACTAGAAAACAGGAACTTGAGAAAGACAGGATCAAGGGGAAAAACAAAACAAAACAAACTGGCAAAAGACAAACAGAGAACACAGGTCTAAATACACTGGGGATAATGGGGAAGATGGGGGACACCTGGAGGGGGGTGGAGACAATCACAAAGACAGGTGAAACAGATCAGGGTGTGTCAATATTTTGATTTGTTTAACACTTTTTGGTTACTACATCATTTCATATGTGTTATTTCATAGTTTTGATGTCTTCACTATTATTCTACAATGTAGAAAATAGTAAAAATAAAAATAAAAACTTGAATGAGTAGGTGTTCTAAAACTTTTGACGGGTAGTGTATATAATGTCAAAGTGGAAGAAAAATGCAAAACTAAACACATTTAATTAATGAAAAATAAAACACTAATATGTCTTGATTAGATAAGTATTGAACCCCCCGAGTCAATACATGTTATAATCACCTTTGGCAGCGATAACAGCTGTGAGTCTTTCTGGGTAAGTCTTGAAGACATGTTCACCATTGGCTGTTTGAAGTGACTCAAATCCTATTTCCGATTCGAATCTGTTCTTTTTCCTGCAGTCTGAACAGCCAAAAAGCACATGGAATCTGATATTTTATGCCACATTTCAACCCACCTTCGTAGGTGGTTTGAAGTCAGATACAAATCTGATTCCTGGCCATGTGACTTGTGTCTGAACGGTCAAATCTGATTTATTTGTCCTCAAGAAGTGGTTTTTAGACTGTTATTTGGCATATCTTGTTGCTTGCTAGCTACTGTGTTGACAGTTTGACAAGAACATGTGGTAGCTAAATAGCTTGTTAATTGTTTACAAATAAATTAGTCAACATGCAAGAAAGCTAAACGGCTACCTAGCTAGCTAGTTGACTGCTGTGGCTAGCCAAAAATTATTTGTTTTGAAAGTTGGAACATTTTATCCTTTGCGGCTTTAAAAGTATTTTTACACTATAATTTTTTACATTCAAAGCAACTGGGAAACATCCATGGGAGGCATTGCTGTCACCTTAGCTTGCTACATAACTTCTGGGCAATAGGAAGCACGAGCACCACCACCAATCAGCCTACACCACTGTGCACACACCTGTTGTTAATATGACAACTAGAGTAGCCATGCCAGCAAATGACTGTCTGAACATACACAAATCTGATTTGGTCACTTGTAACTTGCTGTTTAGACAGTCAGTAGTCCAAAACTGATTTGAAAAACAAAACTGATTTGAACATTAAGGCTTAAGAGCTTTTCACACCTTGATTGTACAATATTTGCCAATTATTCTTGAAATAATTATTCAAGCTCAGTCAAGTTGGTTGTTGATCATTGCTAGAGAGCCATTTTCAAGTCGATTTAAGTCGAAACTGTAAATAGGCCACTCAAGAATATTCAATGTTGTCTTGCTAAGCAACTCCAGTGTATATTTGGCATTGTGTTTTAGGTAATTGTCCTGCTGAAAGGTGAATTTGTCTCCCAGTGTCTGTTGGAAAGCAAACTGAACAAAGTTTTCCTCCAGGATTTTGCCTGTGCTTAGCTCTATTCCATTTCTTTTTTTGCAGTATTACTTTAGTGCCTTTTTGGAAACAGGATGCATGTTTTGGAATATTTGTATTCTGTACAGGCTTCCTTCTTTTCACTGTCATTTATGTTAGTATTGTGGAGTAACTACAATGTTGTTGATCCATCCTCAGTTATCTCCTATCACAGCCATTAAACTCTGTAACTGTTTTAAAATCACCATTGGCCACATGGTGAAATCCCTGAGCGGTTTCCTTCCTCTCTGGCAACTGAGTTAGGAAGGGCGACTGTATCTTTGTAGTGACTGGGTGTATTGATACACCATCCGAAGTGTAATTAATAACTGCACCATGCTCAAAGGGATATTCAATGTCAGCTTTTTTTTTACCCATCTACCAATAGGTGCCCTTCTTTGCGAACCATTGGAAAACCTCCCTGGTGTTTGTGGATGAATCTGTGCTTGAAATTCACTGCTCGACTGAGGGACCTTAAAGATAATTGTGTGTGTGGAGTACAGCGATGGGGTAGTCATTTTACAAATAATGTTAAACTCTATTATTGCACAGAGAGTGAGTATATATAACTTATAAAACATTTTTGGCAGACACTCTTATCCAGAGCAACTAGGGTTAAGTGCCATGCTCAAGGGCACATTGACAGATTTTTCACCTAGTCAGCTCAGGAATTCAAACCAGCAACCTTTTAGTTACTGACCCCAAGCTCTTAACCGTTAGGCTACCTGCCGCCCCGCAAGTATTATGTGACTTGTAAAGCACATTTTTACTCCTGAACTTATTTAGGCGGGCCATAACAAAAAGGATTGAATACTTATTGACTCAAGACATTTCACCTTTAAATTTTTTATACATTTGTAAACATTTCTAAAAACATAATTCCACTTTGACATTATAGGGTATTGTGTGTAGATCAGTGACACAACATCTCAATTTAATCCAATTTAAATTCAGGCTGTAACACAACAAAGGGTGTGAATACTTTCTGAAGGCACTGTAACTCAAATAACCTTTTCATAAATAAGAAAAGGACTGAAAGTGCTACTTTGTGCCCCGGTCTCCCCTATCTATCCCTCAATCTATCTCTCCATCTTTCTCTTTGGACTTCTATCTATCCAACTGTTCAGCGGAATTGAGGTCTCTACCAGGGTGTCTGTGGCTTTGGCCTACATCCATAAAATGCCAATCAAGATTGCTGTTTGCGTTGCATGGAGGGTAACTCACCCCATCTCATTCTCACCCCATCATTAAATAATTCAGTCATCATGGAAAATTAGATCACTGTTGGAGTGTGAAGATATCTCTAAAGTAAATAAATAATCTGTAGGCCTATAATAAATACATTCTATAGAAAGACATAAGAAAAAGCCTATTCAATTAAAGACTGCTCTTTTGAACAATATATCTGCCTAACATCTCCTGTCCACAGGACATTATGTTTTTTGTTTAGGCCTGCTTTCTGCCACTTTTGTGGGAAATATGGCCAAGATTAATCGCCTTGCTTTGATTGAACTGAACTAGGCTTTCAATCTGAATACAGGGTTGGAGGTCCTTGCCTCGCCTTTCTAGGCCACCAGAGGGCGGATGTGGTCTCTTCCATCAGTGAATAACGCCCATGCTAGTTTGAGCCAGACAGACTCTCACAACTTCTACATCAGGACCAGCCGGTGGACGGATTTTTGGATACGCTGTTGAAACTATTTGTGAATACATTTGACTTCGGCTTTTATGGAGTGATCCCTTTTAAACAATCTCAACACTTTCAGAATATTTACTTACATTGCTCGGAACGTTCTATCAAGGTAAAAGACAATCATATTTCAAGTCTCAAAATGACTCCTCTTTTTGCTTTGTTCGTACTTTTCCTGAGGGCTGCGGAGCCCCGACATGTCGGCTCTGGTTACACGGCGCTGAGGACCCAGGACAGGGACGGGTTTGCACATGCACTAGCCACGGGGACCGGAGAGTCAGAATCTGAGGTGAATCTGAATCAGATTGGAGGAGGATATGTCGAATCTCTGTCGCAGGAACCAGACGCAAACACAAAGAGAGTCCCCCGGGGCGCCAAGGATGGAAGTTCTAGAAAACGGGACCAGCAGTCTCCCCACAGCTACGGACACCCCAGACCGTATGACCCGGACGGCTACTTTACCACGCCCAAGAGTGCACACCTGGCCGGCAACAGCACCCCAGACAGAGATTCCAAGGGCTCGGTGCTGCTCCACAACCCACTCTATCCGGTAACTGACAGCTCCTACGGGGCTTACGCAGTGATGCTGCTGGCCCTCATCCTATTCGCCATGGGCATCGTCGGTAACCTCGCGCTCATGTGTATCGTTTGGCACAACTATTACCTAAAGAGCGCGTGGAACTGCATCCTTGCCAGCCTGGCGTTCTGGGACTTCCTCGTGCTCTTTTTCTGCTTGCCAGTGGTGGTCTTCAACGAGCTCACCAAGAGACGGTTGCTAGGGGACCTGTCATGTCGGATTGTGCCCTACATGGAGGTAAAAAGTTCACATTGAACGTCCACGTACGTGAGGACCTTTCGGCCGTGTGCATAAAGAGATGCAAAGAGATGCACCTGTTGCGTCATGCGCAAATGTCCCGTTATTTCTGCATAGGATCTAGCTCTCCTCGTTGTCCCATTATTGAACAGTAGGGCTAGGCCAGTCATACACACAAGTTATCATAATTTTGTATAAATAAAAATGATTATACCTACACATATAGGGACAGGTAGCTAAGGTATAAATAAAGAGTCTATGACGAGATACAAAGAACACCTATTGTAAAATGTCTGATCTTTTTAGTTATAGATATGGGTGAAAGGCTACTATTCACATATTTTTTAGTATGAAAACTCAGCCTGCCCCCAATAGGGCTTCTGCCATCAGGGCTGAAATAGTGCACTTGCAGGATTGATGGTGCTAGCCCAGCTCTGGCTGTTCCACTTGTCTGGGTATTTATATATTTCAAACACAAACTATACTTAATCACTATAATGTGTGTGTTTTTTATAGTTGCAATTACACAATGTGCACCACTGCCCGTGTATATAGCTGTCTTCAGACTGGTGCCAGACCCCTCTGTATTATGGTAGTTAGCCCATTGTTATGCTAACGAAGGCCTCACGTTAATAGTCTGGCGGGGTGTGCTTAACTAATTGAGGTTGTTAGGAACTCTATCAAGGAGGGGATCTGGGTCAGATAGACCACTCTAATGTTAATCTATATGCTATTTTTAACCAAGCTGAGTAGGACATTTGTATATTCCTGGGGATCTATTCAGGGTAGTAGTGCTTCCCCCAGTCTCAGAATCAGCATCATTCCCCCAGTCTCAGAACCTGCCAAATGAACATCTTGTATTGAAACCAGTGTCACTGCATCTGTCCCATTCACTCTCCCTCTCTCCTTTCCACTGTCTTCTTCTCTCCTTCTTTGCCCTCACCCCTCTCTCCCATCTTCACTTTGTCTTTCTGTTTCGCCTCCCTCTCTACATCTTTCCCCCCTCTTCTTCCTTATTTCTCCCTCTCTCATTCTCCTACCCCTCTCCCTCCAGGTGACCTCCCTGGGAGTAGCCACGTTCAGCCTGTGTGCGTTGACCATCGACCGGTTCCACGCAGCGACCAGCCCCCAGCCCCAGGCTCCGCGGGTGGAGCCCTGCCAGTCCATCCTGGCCAAGCTGTCTGTGGTCTGGATCGGCTCCATGGTCCTGGCTGCTCCAGAGCTGTTGCTGTGGCAGCTCACCCAAGAGGTCTCCGTCCAGCCAGGGGGCTTCGTGGTCGACCTGTGTGTCCGGAGGCCCTCCCTCAGCCTGCCTGAGTCGGTCTACTCCCTGGTGCTGACGTACCACGAGGCCCGCATGTGGTGGTACTTCGGCTGCTACTTCTGCCTGCCGCTCCTCTTCACCCTCGCCTGCCAGCTGGTGACGAGACACGTTGTCGCTGAAGAGGCACGGAAGAAACAGGGGACAACCACAGTAGTAGGAGGAAAAAGAGTACGTCCTTCCTCTTCCTCCACCTCCTCTTCATCATCATCCTATTCCGCTCCTAAGAAGCAGCAGCAGCTGAAGAGAGAGCGTAGGTTGAGTTCTACAGTCGTGGCGTTGGCCATCGTTTACGCCGTGTGTAACCTCCCCGAGAACGTGTGTAACATCGCCCTGGCCTACATCGCCAACCCCGTCTCCACGACGACCGAGGCCCTGCTGGCTCTGATTGGCCAGTTCCTGTTGTTCGTCCGTTGCTCGGCGACACCGGTGTTGTTCCTGTGTCTGTGTCGTTCCCTGGGCCAGGCCTTCATGGACTGTTGCTGTTGCTGCTGTGAGGAGTGTCTGCCAGACGGAGCATCTTCATCATCTACTTCCTCCACTACCGCCACAGCGGTCTCCTCCTCCCTCTCCTCCCCGTCATCACCCTCGCCGTCCAACACCAAGGAGGAGAAGCTGAAGATTGTGTCTGGGACTACACCAGCCATCTTCTACGACAAGGCCAAAGACAGCTCCTCTCTCATGGTCATCGGAACACCCTGCTGAGATCCTCTCCCTGACTAGCCTGGAGTCACCTCATTGGGGCACAAAGCGACCAAGCTACCCTTAGACCATCAGACCTTCAGCTCTCTTACCCCAACCTCTCTCAGCCCATGCTGGCTGTGCTGGGCATTGAACTGAATGAAGATAAAGGATCTCTATGATGCTGGGTCTTTAGAGAGTGACTTATTTTACCTTTATTTTACCAAGAAGACTATTGAGATTAAAGGTAGACTTAGCACTGTTGAGATCATCATGCACAGGGGGGCGACTTCCTGCTTAAAGCCAACTTTTTATGAGTTTAAGGTAATTGGTTTTGAGAGAATTGTGGTTATGACTACTTAATGAACTCTTGGCTAGGGCTTTGGTTGTCTTCAATCCCTCCCAGCCGTGAGATAAGTTATGAAGATAACTTAACCATTATGACACGAGACAACATATCAATTGTAGTGGTGCAGCTGAAAGCTAGGAGAGAGCTGAATCAACTGCCATGAATTTTCAAACTTTTTTTACTAGTTTCTATACTCTCTTTTAATAAGAAGAAGAACAACAAAGACGTTCAATTATCAAAAAAAGAAAACAATTATCTTAGCTGTGAATAATGGTCTGGATTCTTGGTGTATTTTTTAACATCCTGTGTTTTTATTAGGGTAGATTAACAACAGAAAGAGCCATTGAGGGATCCTCTGACTGTGTCTGTGGGGTAAATGTTCCCTCTCTAACCCACCTCTAACCCCCTGAACCCCATCTCACAGTGATCTACAAGGGAAGGAATGTGGTAGAATGGTACCCGTCAAACACCAGTCATAACACCCACTACCGCTGGTGACAGACTGTTTACACGTGGTGTAAATATTAATTGACTTGTCATTAGCTAAGTAACTAACAACCACTACAGTGTAGTCTTCTAGGATCTCTCCAGAGCCATTGTGAATGTGACAGTGGGCGCAAATCAACGGTCTGGTGTGTTAAGAATTGTTCCAGTATTGTTTGTTGTGTAGCTCAGGGTTTTCTCATCATTTTGCCTGTCGAAACCATGCTGCAGAGCATCTTCTGCAGAGCTACTAAAATTGCTCAGGGCCCATATCCACCAATTGTCTCAGAGTAGGAATGCTGTTCTAGGATCAATTTTGCCTTTTGGATCAAACTTGAATATTATTATATGGACAGATCCTAGATCAGCACTCCTACTCTGAGATGCTTTGTGGATAGAGGCCCAGATTTTACACCACATCTATTCTACAGATAAACACTATTATTATTATTATTATTAAAAGCTATTCATGTAACAGCTTGTCCACACAATGGCTCTTGTGTCAATATGTTGATATACTGTAAGTCAAGATAGAACCTAACCAATCCATATAAAAAAAATGTGAATCTGTGTAGAGTACAATCTGACTGATATAATGCTGATATATATGTTGTGGTTTACTGGCATGTGACACAATACTGGATTTTCGACTTGCTCAGATTGCAGGACCCAATGAACAATATTTCAGTACATGTTTCAGTGTATTTCAGTGTACATGTGTACAATCTGGAAAACTTTCACTCCTCAAAAAGAGATCAGTCAAATCATATGAATGTAGTAAAAAACGATAAATAAATCCATTGCTTTCCTTTGAATTGGTATATATTCTCTTGTATTGTGAATTTACTGTAATTATGTCTGATTTGAATCTAACATAGTTTATCTCAGGTAGTATTTAGTATCGGATGTTTTTTATGTTTTTTATTCAGTTGTACCCAATAAACAGTGAGACAGTGTCTGTGGCCTTGTTTTTACTGGTAGATAAATCATGGCTGAGGGAAAGCATGCATCTATCAGAGCATGAACAACAAGTCACTGTCAATTTAAAGAGACCACCACGTCTGCCCACACACACATCCACACACGGACGCATACACATACAAGTACACACACACATTCTCTCTCACAGACACATATACTCATCCGTCATCCCTCTCACACACACACACTAACAGCACAGGGGACCCTGAGGATTCTCCGGCTGGTCGCCCCTGTCCGGTGTGTTGCGTCTCGCCTCCCTGAGTTGAAATATTTGTCCTCCCACTTAGTTCTGCCTGGGCCTGAGAGAGGGGGGGACTCTCATAAGGATAGCATTGTTCCTTAGCCCTCTCCCCAGCCCTAGTCCCCTCACTGCATATCAATGGCCAACCACCGGGGGAGTTGCCAAGCAACCGTCACATTCAAGTCCCCCTCGCAGTCACCAAACAGAACCAAGAGAGGGAGACGAGAAGAGAGGGGGAAGAATGAGGGAAAAGGGGGCACTAGGAAACCAAAACAACCCGCACTTTCCCAAACCCTTCAGTTCCCCTGTGGTTCCCGTGACGACGGATGAGGGGCCTTTTTTGGTCTGGTCTATCGTTTGTTCGGGCCAGACGTTCAGTTTTTTGCTGCAAGTGAAATTCTCTTCTGTCTACCAAGCCACCATTGAGTGTCTGAGGCTGCATAATGGGAAGGTTCATTAAAATGAGAGGCCTTATCGCTCTCTCAGACTGCTTACTTTTCTCATCAGACAACGTTTTCAAACCTGATCTGCATCTAAGATGAAGCGAGGTGAAGTAACTCTTGAAGTAGGCTAAGGTGCCAAAGCGCAGCAATGAAGGCCAGGAGAAGGAGGGCACAGTTGACACAACTTATTGAAACTGTGACCCACATAACGCAGCTGGAGTGTTTTGGTGACACACCAAGTGAACAGGTTCTAGCCAGTTAGGAACCAGCCTGGGTGAGAAACAGCTTGGGAAGCACTTGAGTGGACAACAATATGGAGAGGGTATCTCCTAGCTCTCCAATAGGTCAGAGTAGAGAATCCACCATAAAGCTTTCATCTAATCAGTGCTTCCACATTAGCAAGGGTACGAAAGAAGAGCATGGTTTCAGTGCAGACTTCTGAAATGGAATGGTCTAATGGGACAGGACAGGTGAAAGCAGTATGGTGGGGTGCCCACTGTGAATGTACTTTCACCTGTCCAGCTCTTTCTCGTCAGAGCAGATTAAGGAAAGGAGATGAGGAGAGGGAAACGGTTTAGACCATTGAGAGGCAGTCAGTGTTTAAAATGTGCCATCTGTGTTTAGAAACGCCACAGATCCCCACTGTATCGCAGTAAAGCTCCTTCTCAGCTGTGAAGGGAGAGCTTGTGACTGAGACAAGTTCAATGACACAAGCTGTCTATGAAATTAAAGAGGGATCTTTGTTGGGACACACAAGCAAGTCTTATTCATAGTTATATGCAGATGCATATGTCCATTCACTCAAAGTCCTAAACATATGCAAATGTGTTTTGGGAATTTATGTCCATTTATTCATTGACGGTGAGAGAGAAAGGATGAGAGATAGGAAAATAGAGAAGAGCGAGAGGGAGAAGAAGATGGAGTCAGAGGGAGTGTGTGTGTGTGTGTGTGTGTGTGCTCAGCCTCCCCTCATGTGTGTACTGACAGTGTTAAGGCCCTCTGTTTGTCTTGTTCCCTCTATGCTCAGCAGGCTCTGATCACACCACTATCTACACGTTGTCACGGCTACAGCCTAGCAGCCAGCTCAGGAACGCTGGAGAATGCAAACAGAACCGGTTCTGGGGGTCCAGAGCTCCGCATTCCCGGGGTTAGAACCCTGCAGAGAACCCTGGGCCCAGTTCCCAGAGGGGGCAGAGGTTCTGGAACACTCTCAGTCTCCATGTGTCCCTTTTGTCAGCAGAACACAGAACCGGCCCAGTCCGCTCTGACACTGTCCTGTCATTGTCACGGCTGGGGGTGGAACCGGATCGGAGTCTGGACAGCGGGGGGGCATGTGAGTGACTGGCACCACAGGACACTTCCTCTGTGAGGGTGTTTGGCTTTGGTTTTAAAGGAACATGGGAAACATAAATAAGCTCTGAAGACATCACTGACATCACCATTCTATCCCAGTTTAAACAGTGCTTTCACTGGCTCTATTTACCAGTTCACAGCTTTACATAGTCAGGCAGGCCTCGGAAAACCAACATCTATTGAGAGACAATCCAACAAGCAGGTCTTTTGAGATAAGGCTGTCGTAGATTAAATGGTGAACGTTCTGTACAAGTGACTTGTTTTCTTTGCTAAATGCAAGGCGTCTCATCAGCACCCAACTGTGTCGGACATTTGTAATCTGGTTGTCCCTTCATTCTCTTGCTCGTTTCCACTGCCAAACAGGCTGGACCCATCAACACTACTTAATGAGTTTCACTATTTCCTGAGTTATACTGAGTCTATTATGCATGTGAATGTGAGAGAGGGAGAGAGAAAGATAGAGGGAGAGAGACAAAAAAAAAACAAGTTCAAGGATGAGAAGAGAAAGGTCCACCCATATTATTACTTTTCCCAAGCCGCTCTGATTCAGAGGGGTTGGGTTAAATGCGGAAGACAGATTTCGGTTGAATACATTCAGTTGTACAACTGACTAGGTATCTCCTTTCCCTTCCCTCACCCCTTTCCATATGAAACCTGATCCTATACCGCCTCCTGTTGGATCTACTTGAGAATTACATATATTATGCAGTGAAAGAACTGTTCTCATCTGTGCAACACATAATGAGCTGGACAAATAAAGAACTGTTCTCATCTGTGCAACACATCATGATCTGGACAAATAAAGAACTGTTCTCATCTGTGCAACACATCATGATCTGGACAAATAAAGAACTGTTCTCATCTGTGCAACACATCATGATCTGGACAAATAAAGAACTGTTCTCATCTGTGCAACACATAATGAGCTGGACAAATAAAGAACTGTTTTCATCTGTGCAACACATAATGAGCTGGACAAATAAAGAACTGTTCTCATCTGTGCACAACAGAATGATCTGGACAAATAAAAGCAAGTTGAACTGTACTTACCATGGAAAATCCATTCCAACAAAGAAACTCCAGACGACCAATAGATCACCAATAGTTTCATTGTGTAGCAAACATATATAATACATTACAGTCATACAATGAAACTCAATTTTTTTTTCCATAAATTGGGTTTACAGAGTGGGACATGTTTTATTTTATTCTTCATCTCAAGATAACAACAGCAACATATACAGAGTAGTCACTGACGGACAGAAAATGAAGATACATTAATTAAAGTCACACGTGTCCTCATGATGACAGAGACACCGGGACTTTATGTTTTGTCCGACCTTGTCGACCACATCAACTGATATCAAAAACTAGTTCAACGAAAAAATTGCAAAGATCAGACGTGATGTCGTTTTTTTGTACATTCACACTGTGGCTAACCATGTCTCTTGCCCTTGGGAGCACCACAAACAGCAGGTTGGAGGTTTGATTCAAGAGTTTTGTAGATCACTCTCCTCCTTATGCTGGGATCATGGAGCAGAGATTGGTTTACTGTAGTTCACTGCAAAGAGGTTCATGAACCATGATGAAAATATTTAAATATGTGCCAATGTGAAATGATGTATTTAATATGTCAATGTGGCCTTATTGGTCATTTATTGGTCAGCTTGGTTTTATGTATATTATGTATTAATATGGCAGGTAGCCTAGCGGTTAAGAGCATTGGGCCAGTAGCTGAAATGTTGCTTGTTCGAATCCTCGAGCCGACTAGGTGAAAAATCGGACAACGTGCCCTAATTTCTCCTGTAAGTCACTCTGGATAAGACCGTCTGCTAAATGACTAAAATGTATTAAGAGAGCGAGGGAACTAATAGTTTTGAGCTTCTCAACTGCAACTGTATTTCTGATGTACTAACAACTGAGAACGATGCACCATTGTATTTCCGATCTACTGACAACTGAGAACGATGCACCATTGTATTTCAGATGTACTGACAACTGAGAATGATGCACCATCCACTCATCCAAAATCACCCGTTCACTCACAGAAGACAGAGACACAGACAAACCACCACCCCCCACCTTAAGAATGACATACAGTGAGGGAAAAAAGTATTTGATCCCCTGCTGATTTTGTATGTTTGCCCACTGACAAAGACATGATCAGTCTATAATTTTAATGGTAGGTTTATTTGAACAGTGAGAGACAGAATAACAACAAAAAAATCCAGAAAAACGCATGTCAAAAATGTTATAAATTGATTTGCATTTTAATGAGGGAAATAAGTATTTGACCCCTCTGCAAAATATGACTTAGTACTTGGTGGCAAAACCCTTGTTGGCAATCACAAAGGTCAGACGTTTCTTGTAGTTGGCCACCAGGTTTGCACACATCTCAGGAGGGATTTTGTCCCACTCCTCTTTGCAGATCTTCTCCAAGTCATTAAGGTTTTGAGCCTGACGTTTGGCAACTCGAACCTTCAGCTCCCTCCACAGATTTTCCATGGGATTAAGGTCTGGAGACTGGCTAGGCCACTCCAGGACCTTAATGTGCTTCTTCTTGAGCCACTCATTTGTTGCCTTGGCCGTGTGTTTTGGGTCATTGTCATGCTGGAATACCCATCCACGACCCATTTTCAATGCCCTGGCTGAGGGAAGGAGGTTCTCACCCAAGATTTGACGATACATGGCCCCGTCCATCGTCCCTTTGATGCAGTGACATTGTCCTGTCCCCTTAGCAGAAAAACACCCCCAAAGCATAATATTTCCACCTCCATGTTTGACAGTGGGGATGGTGTTCTTGGGGTCTTAGGCAGCATTCCTCCTCCTCCAAACACAGCGAGTTGAGTTGATGCCAAAGAGCTCGATTTTGGTCTCATCTGACCACAACACTTTCACCCAGTTCTCCTCTGAATCATTCAGATGTTCATTGGCAAACTTCAGACGGGCCTGTATATGTGCTTTCTTGAGCAGGTGGACCTTGCGGGCGCTGCAGGATTTCAGTCCTTCACGGCGTAATGTGTTACCAATTGTTTTCTTGGTGACTATGGTCCCAGCTGCCTTGAGATCATTGACAAGATCCTCCCGTGTAGTTCTGGGCTGATTCCTCATGATCATTGCAACTCCACGAGGTGAGATCTTGCATGGAGCCCCAGGCCGAGGAAGATTGACAGTTATTTTGTGTTTCTTCCATTTGCGAATAATCGCACCAACTGTTGTCACCTTCTCACCAAGCTGCTTGGCGCTGGTCTTGTAGCCCATTCCAGCCTTGTGTAGGTCTACAATCTTGTCCCTGACATCCTTGGAGAGCTCTTTGGTCTTGGCCATGGTGGAGAGTTTGGAATCTGATTGATTGATTGCTTCTGTGGACAGGTGTCTTTTATACAGGTAACAAACTGAGATTAGGAGCACTCCCTTTAAGAGTGTGCTCCTAATCTCAGCTCGGTACCTGTATAAAGGACACCTGGGAGCCAGAAATCTTTCTGATTGAGAGGGGGTCAAATACTTATTTCCCTCATTAAAATGCAAATCAATTTATAACATTTTTGACATGCGTTTTTCTGGATTTTTTTGTTGTTATTCTGTCTCTCACAGTTCAAATAAACCTACAATTAAAATTATAGGCTCATCATTTCTTTGTCAGTGGGCAAACGTACAAAATCAGCAGGGGATCAAATACTTTTTTCCCTCACTTTCATACTTTATCATAATGAATTCATACCACTGCTACAATGATAACATCATGGCTATCATAACAGATTGTTATGGCTGCAGACAGCTGCTGTAAGAAAAGTGTGTGTAGTTTTGTATTAAAATAATTATCATATTCATCATTGGTTTAAAGTTACTATGTACAAGATCCCATCTGAAAGTATTAAAAACACTTAGTACATAGAGTTCTGTTTCTATGTACTGATTCCTATTAATCAGGATTGTGTATATTCTCCCAAAAATCTGGTGTATTATAAACATTAAACTGAAACAACAAAAAACAAAAACATAAAAAGAGAAAATAAAGGCTGAGATCATTCCAGCAGACAGTAATGATATGAGTTCTCTCTGTTTCACTGACTCTGAACCTGGTCCCAGATCGGTTTGTGCTTTTGCCAACGCCATGTTTCAATCTAAACATTGCATGACAATTCCATAAGGCATTGGCAATAGAGCAGAAACAGACTGGCACCCAGACTACTCTGAACCCACACACATAAAACCCAACGCAACCAGGCCTGTCCAGCGTAAGGCAAGAGACTCCTGTTTTCAGGCAGAGGAATTAAGACGAAGAGGTCCTTTACTGTCAATCAATAACACTGAAACACATCACTGTCAGTTACTGTAGCGGCAGGGTAGCATGGCATGTGCATTGTGGAACAAATTACACCTTTCACTTCACTTTAGAGACAAGACCATTTTTACTTTGTGTTAACAAGCCAATTCACTCATTGTACATTCTGTCAGGTACAAACGTCCAACTTAAAATAACAAATAGCAACCTTAAACAGTTATTAAGCCTATGGAGTGGTGTTAAAGTGAAGGATGGGACTACGGATACATCTCTGTACTCTGAAGGGACTTCCTCTGCTCAACTCATCTCCTTTACCTGAACTGATCTGAACAGACAGGATGTGTGAAAGCAATATGGTGGATGGATGCCTCTTTTCACCAGTCTAGTCCTTTCATATCTGTGTGAATGAAGGAAAGGAGAAAATGTGGGGAAGCAAAAGTAGACTACTAGTATGCACCCTATAGCTACATGGCACTAAACTAAAGGCTGAGCTGAAATCTCCAGATCCAACAGGGAGGAACTGTTAGTGGAGGCAATGGCTTGATTCATATTCAGGGAGTGAATTATCAGACAAAACCCGCTGGAAACAAAATATACGAGTTGGTTATTGTGTGCTTTACGTCATCTCTGTGCTTAAAAAAACATACAGATGATTTTAGTATTGAATTGTAGTATTGCATCTTTTTGGTGGTTATGTTCAAAGTTAAGACATAAAAAACTAAAGAAACCCTAACACTAAAAGACAAAATAAATATGGCCTTATAAACATGTTATATGAGATGGCAAATACTATAGCATTCATAAAAATTCATGGACATGTGTTTTAGTAAGTCAGACGGAAAAGCGTGTGAATGTCAATGCATGCTAATGTGAGGTGACATAGGAATAGCCAATTCAAATATTGTTAAATAACATTAGGAATAGCTAGCTAAAGTGTCTGAGAAACTCCCAAGGTTGCAATGGTTACACTTTACTTGATCTCTCCAACTAATCAGTTGCCATAAGCAAACATGACTGTTTGACATAACTTCTGTCATTGTTATGACACTGTCACATAGGACTTTTAAAGGAGGGTTCAAGTAAAATGTTGCAATTATAGTTTAAACTGATATTGATGAGAATATCTACAACTCAAAGCAGGGTCCAAATCTACCCGAAATAACAAGATATCAATCTTATATTACATTGTTTTCCATTTGGAATTGGAACAGACTTTGACTGTGACGTGACATATGTTTGACAAGCAGCACTAAAGGTGAATATGTTTGTTTAAGACCATCACATTGTTATACTTATTGTCAAGGATATTGAACCTGTATGAAACTTTATTGATTTCTGTTGCATCAATATGGAACAATTTCCTGTGATGTCATATATATATATATATATATATATATATATATATATATATGTTTTGCTAACTTGTGATCTGACTTATGTATTAAACGTATGTATCCTTCATATTGAGGTGGTATGCATTTCCTTTCAGTTAGGTAAAACATGCAAGAGAAAGGAGAAATGACTGCGTTCAATAAATCTCAACAAATAATTGGTCAGAGCTGATCACCTGATCAGGTTAAGAGACAAAATGGCCACCATGTTGCTATGGGAACAGCTGTGAAGCTACAGGTTAGTAGACAGAATGAGTGAGCGTCTGTGTGAGTAGTTTGAACTTTGAATGACAGGCGAACATGATTCATTTGAGCAAGTGAAAATAGATTATCTCATTGACCAAAACCTCATCCAATCAGACCCACACTGTACAAGTATAATATATAAAAAAACAAAATAAACAAATCTGCAACAGTCAATGAAAACAATAACTACTCAGCGGGTGACTGTCAAGAGTCAACTTGATCCAGTCTGAAGTACATGGTGTAAAAAATGCATACAAAATAATTCAAACAGTGCAAATCATAAGAACGGAATCAGGTAGGGTGGGGGGCTGTTTTTAAAGAGTAAAATGTAGGGATCTCAGATAGCTAAAAAGGAAGGAGAGCTGAGGATGAGAGAACAGCCCCTTCTCTTAGCCTCTATCCATTCCATATTCACAGATCTGAGAAGATTGGATATTTAGAAGCATTGTGGTGATGTCTCCATATACTGCCATATTGCTCACACCTATCCAATCGTCTCAGATCTGTGAACACCAAGAGTGTAGGAGTGAAACGAAGGGACTAGAAATGGAACCAGGGTGATGAGAGAAGGGAGGAGCGGAGGAGGAGAGGAGAGAAGGAGGGGTACGGTTGGTCTTAGAGTAGTGGTCCTGGAGGGGAGAGGAAGGAGAGAGGGAGTCGTCCAGTAAGTTCAGCCCTCATGTAGTTGTCCTCCTGGTTCTGGAATGCTGGATCAGCCACTGTAGTGTGATATCTGCCAGAAGATACAAACACAATTGTTTTGCTTGTTTCAATTACTCCAAAGAAACAAAAAGTATAAAGGTATAGTTATCAGGCCATTATTATGTATTTACATAACATTAAAAGGGAAATGGGGATTCCTAGTCATTTGTACAACTGAATGCATTTAACCAAAATGTGTCTTCCGTATTTAAGCCAACCCCTCTGAATAATTGAACCATTTGTTTTCTTACCGATGTTGTCTTTTTCCTTGCAGGAGATTGAGTAACAGCAGATCTCTCTGTCCTGGATGGCTGACAGGTTCCTGTGTGAGGGCAATGTTAAAGAGAGGAAAACTTAAATTACCCACACACATAGACAGACACAGACACATTGATACAAACAGACAGACACACACACACACACACACACACACACACACACACATAGATACAAACAGACAGACAGACAGACACACACACACACACACACACACACACACACACACACACACAGACACAGACACACACACAGACACAGACACAGACACACATAGATACAAACAGACAGACACACACACACACACACACACACACACACACACACACACACATAGATACAAACAGACAGACACACACACACACAGACACAGACAGACACACAGACACACACACAGACAGACACACACACACAGCATGATTTGCATCACCTACTAAACGGCAGAGCTCCCCTACTCACATCCTTTCAATCAGCTCCTTCTCATCCAAGGCACCCAGAATATCTCTTTTGTTCCCCAAAACCAGTACCTGAAAGAGTCAACGGAAATGACATGAGTATTGCTGTCTTTGCCAATGCACCTGCTTTTCTCCTGCAAACCAAATTCCACGTAACTATAGATTCCACAGGCTTTGTAGTACTGTTACTAGAGCTGTGTAGTTCACTTAGGGCTGTGTAGTTCACTTAGGGCTGTGTAGTTCATTTATGGCTGTGTAGTTCACTTAGGGCTGTGTAGTTCACTTAGGGCTGTGTAGTTCATTTAGGGCTGTGTAGTTCACTTAGGGCTGTGTAGTTCATTTAGGGCTGTGTAGTTCATTTAGGGCTGTGTAATTCATTTAGAGCTGTGTAATTCATTTAGGGCTGTGTGGTTCACTTAGGGCTGTGTAGTTCATTTAGGGCTGTGTAGTTCATTTAGGGCTGTGTAGTTCACTTAGGGCTGTGCAGTTCACCTAGGGCTGTGTAGTTCACTTAGGGCTGTGTAGTTCACTTAGGGCTGTGTAGTTCACTTAGGGCTGTGTAGTTCACTTAGGGCTGTGTAGTTCACTTAGGGCTGTGTAGTTCACTTAGGGCTGTGAACTCCATTACCCAGGCTAACGCTGTAACACAGTAACTAGAGCTAATTCCAAATGACCGTTGGAAGCCAATATCTGCTAGAGTGGAGAAAGAAAGGCAGCTAATGAGAATTGATGTGAGTGGGGGAATGGCTAGCTAGTGTCAGAACAATGTTATCCATCTTCCCTCTCTCATTTAAAATGGCTGACAGCCACACTCCACATGGCTTTAAATAAACATGTCCTCACACTGGTCGGCAGCATGTGTGATAGCGTATGATGTGTGATGTGACTCCTGTCATCCATCCCTGTGTGTTAGGTCCCTACCATCATGTCTATGAGAGCAGTGATGTGTTTAAAGACTTAAAGATGACACGATACTAACGATACTCTGAAAATCATTTGCCATCCTGTCTGGATCTCACTGCACTGCCCAGGCCTGCTAATGGTCTTCCCTCCCAGGCAATACACGTCTGGAGCCAGACAGAGACACACACTCCCCTCCCTTTGTCCTTCCCCACCCTCCATGCCTCCCTCAATCCCTCCTGCAATGCTACGGCACTAGCCTTGGAGATGCTAGTAAATCTGCAATGCTCAACCACCACCCAATAGTTTTCTCTGTCCATTTGTCTCTCTCCCCTGTCTCTCTTAAACCTCTACTCTTTCTCTACCTCTCCTACCCCGCCCCTCTACTTCCTTACTCCTTCTCTACTTATGTTTGTCTTACCATCAAACTTTCCCTCCCTTCTCTTCCTGACCCTTTTCTATTTGTCTTTCTCTCCCTTCCTCCTTCCCGCAATCCCTCCCTTTGGTTCGATAAATCAGGCTCACTCCTCTCTGGTCATCACTCAGACATTCATGTCTGGGCTGCAGAGAGGAGAGATGAGATGAGAAGAGAGGAAAGGAGTGGAGAGAGAGTGGAGAGGAGAGGAGTGGAGAGAGAGTGGAGCGAGAGCGGAAAGAGAGTGTGAGTGTGTGTTGTGACAGCTGCCACACGCCAAGTCTACAGCTCAGGTCAAGGTGAGCCTCTGCTACCCAATGCCTACACTCATATTGACCTTTTCAGTAACATCAACACTCACCACACCGATACCAACGTCATAGTTTTGTAAGAGGCTGTACTCACTGGGATTCCCTGTAGCTGAGGTTTGTCTAGGAGGTTGTGTAGTTCATTCTTTGAGGCCTCAATCTTCTCTGGGTCTGCAGCATCAACCATGTAACTGAGAGAGAGAGAGAGAGAGAGAGAGAGAGAGAGAGAGAGAGAGAGAGAGAGAGAGAGAGAGAGAGAGAGAGAGAGAGAGAGAGAGAGAGAGAGAGAGAGAGAGAGAGAGAGAGAGAAGAGAAGAGAGAGAGAGAGAGAGAGAGAGAGAGAGAGAGAGAGAGAGAGAGAGAGAGAGAGAGAGAGAGAGAGAGAGAGAGAGAGAGAGATTCAGCATTACATATGACTGCATGAGCATGTGAAAGGTACAAAGGGCACATGGATCTTACTCTTAAATGGCTGATGGTGTGTGTGTGTGTGTGTGTGTGTGTGTGTGTGTGTGTGTGTGTGTGTGTGTGTGTGTACTCACACAATGGCACTGACTCCTCGGCAGTATCTCTCCCACATGCTCCGGAATCGAGGCTGACCCCCAATATCCCACAGCTGGAAAACAATTGAATGTGAGCGTACAAACACACACATGGACTCGCTCTCAGTCTCACTTAACCTAACATGTATACATACTATCAGCATGAATACCAAGGATAAGTCCAGCTCATCACCAAAACATTGCTTGTGTACTCATCATCAGGTCTGATGCTCTGACCTTAATGGTGACATTGCCCTTGGTGATTTTCCTCATGTTGAAGCCCACTGTAGGAATCATGTCCTCACTGAACTGCCCTGACTGGAGGGCGAGAGCGAGAGAGAGGGGGAGAAAGAGAGAGGGGGGAGAAAGAGAGAGGGGGAGAGAAAGAGAGAGGGGGGAGAAAGAGAGAGGGGGGGGAGAGAAAGAGAGAGGGGGGAGAAAGAGAAGACAGACAGAGAGAGAGACAGAGCGATAGTTAGACACGCAGTACTGTTCAGCAGAGTAACAAACAAACACAATCATAATAATGAGTCATTGATGATGATGCGTAATTCAGAAACATGACTACAAGTCACCTGATCCCAACAACCAGCAGCATTTTCATCACACTCACCAGGCTACGTCATAAGATACATCCTGGGAGGTGTGCATGAAGAATAGTAAATAGGGTTCCTGTACCGTACCCACTCAGGTCTCAATATATGGTGGATAGGACTATGTACTTTGTTTCTCAACTGAAAGCAAGGTGGTAGCATATTTCATAAAGCAGGATCAATTAGTTATCTAACCACCTTTGGTACACTGAAGTAGGCCTAACTTTCTATATTATAATAAAGGGAAGCTAACATTATCAAATGAGGTAGTGATACCAATGACTGTCAATAGGTTTTTCTTTAAAAAGGGGCAATCTGCAGTTCAAGCAAGCAATAACAAAGCAGTCAATACGCCACTTATTTGGTAAACAGCTGAGGGATGGTGCTGAAGAAATGTAACCACTTTCAAATTCATAGACAGAGCAATGGATGCAAGGACTGGCCATGCATGAGATCAAAGTTATAGTTTTAAACATGTTTTGAGGCTCTACAGTTTACAAACAAGAGTAAAAATAAGCGTACATTTGAATTGTGATGGGGTACGACAGTTGAACTAATCTTATGAGGCTTTCAGAAGTTATATTCATCAAGAATCCAGATTAATATTGAGTTGTTTCAGACTACCGTTATGAGAGTAAGCTGACTAGAGCTCACTGAAATAGCAGAAAGGTTCCACACTGAAACATTGGGTCAAATTCCTGGTAGGGGTATCATGCTAGGTGTTACTGTGTCAGACTGGATCACAGGGCTGTTGGGACATTTCGGAACAGGGTGAAGTTGATCCTAGACGCTGATCTTAGGTCAGTTTTGCATTTCCCCCAATTATGGTTAAAGAGGCAACCAGCAGTTGAAACAATAACAAAGAGACTCCCCGCCCCTTTCGATAAAAAGCTGAGGGATGGGGCTGGAGAAATGTAACTACTCTCAAATTCATAGACAGAGCTATGGGTGCAAGGACTGACTATCCATGATATCAAAATTATAGTTTTAACCATGTTTTGAGGCTATATAGTGTTTGTTTACATTTACTTTGTTTACAAACAAAGGTAAAACAAGCTTATATTTGGGGTTATGCTAGGGTAAGACAGTTGAACTAAGCTCATGAGGCATTTATAAGTTATATTCTTATAAGTCCAAAAATGGATGTAGCAATTGCAGATTGCCCCTTTTTAAGGTTAGGATTGGGGAAGGAAGGTGGATGCTTGATCTGCACCCAGGGGAAACTTCACCCCGGAGCTGACATTTCTGACTAGTCTGACTAGACAGTAAACAACTTTCAGGAAAAAATGCCACATTAGTTTAGGTGGAAATGATTAAATATATGAAATGGTAGTGTCATTTTAATCTCCAAGTCTAAATCAGTTTACAAATATAAAGCAAATAGTGAAAATATGATGAGTAAAATGCATTATGAAAGACTCCATTTGAGGCGCTTGTAGGTTAACTCAAGAAGAAAGCTTTAATCTTGTACTGTCGGAATGCTGCTACTGTACGCTCTCTGACGACCTTTTCAAGTTGAGAGCATTACGTGCAGCCATTCCCTCTGCTTCCTATTAAATCACCAACTTGAAGAGCCTCCGCTGCGGTTGTCCTTGTGCCATCATTACAAAACAGCTTGTTCCACACCATCACCTGAAGGACTTTGTTTTTAAAGTCAGTTCTCTCGAAGTATACTAAGTAAAAGTAGGATACTGCTAGGGCACACAGCACGAGGCCATATCTCTACTTGACAGCAATATTACACTTTCACGCTATAGGGCCTGAGCCTAGTGTCATTTCCTTCCTCCTGGGCCGATGTGTTGCCCTGATCCTACTGTAGAGGTGTTTCAGACAAGACTAATGCACCTGGAACTATATTTCAGCCAGACACACTGACACATTAATACCAAAGACCTGTTAAGCCAAGGGAATAAGTCTCTCACAGACTTTCAGAGGCAGGTAGGGGGTTCATACACTTATGTGTAGGCCTATCTGAACTGTGTGTAGCCCGTTTGTGTATTTACAATAAGAAATAGCCTGATGATCAATTGAGATCAATAATTGGGATCAACGGACGCAATGTGGTAAGCTTTATCTGTTGTGTATTTCCTAATACAAAAGATGCATATTTCCTAATGCAAAGATTGTGAGCTCAAAGTTCACATGGAATCAATCAAAACTGTGATTTTGACCAAAATCCCTAGATTAGGATGAAAACTTCCATAACAGTCCAAATGAAATGATAGCAAAACTACAGAAATCACTTTCTATTCAAAGGGCAAACATTCCTGGATATATAAAGTCCAAACAGGGAGCCTATGTAAAAGGTCAACAGGATTTGCCTACAGCCAGCCTATTGTTTTGATCACGGAGTGACCCCATATCAACTTGGGAGGAAATAAGTGAGGCCTTTGTTACTCCTTCATAAACACTGAACAACATCGGACCTAAATATCGGCGAGGATCCCAGAGTATCTCAGAGGATCCCAGAGTATCTCAGAGGATCCCAGAGTATCTCAGAGGATCTCAGCGGATGCCAGAGTATCCCAGGAGAACACTGTCGAGGGCCATTGTCCTCACAAGACCTCACAGCATTGTATCAACGTCACATGGAACTCATTGTTAAGTCAGATGCCATTTAAGCATAATGCATAACACCCCCTGTCTGGAGATTATGATATAATTGGGGCCCGGAGCTTTTCCTGACTGCATGACCTGACCAGAAAAGGAATAGGGCCATGAGGTTGTCCTGGTCAGGTCACATGGTAAGGAAAGACTCAGGGCCCTAGCTATAATAGATTGCGTTCAGCTCGGTTGGTCCCAGTCTGCTATATGGGGGGTATCACACCTCATCTATCCCATCTGATATGAAAACATATTTGTACATAAATCAAATTTGATTGGTCACGTACACATATTTAGTAGATGTTATCGCAGGTGCAGCGAAATACTTATTTTTCTAGCTCCAACAGTGCAGTAATACCTAAAAATACACACAAATCCCCAAAAATAAAAATAAAGGAATTAAGAAATTTCAGAACGCACAATGTCAGAGTCCGGAATAAATATTATTGTATACGATGGTGTGTATAGACATTATGGACAGTATATGAATAGAAAAGGTGTGTACAGCAGTAGATAAATAGGATGAGCCTAGACTAGAATACAGTATATACACAGTTGAAGTACGAAGTTTACATACAGTTTAGCCAAATACATTTAAACTCAGTTTTTCACAATTCCTGAAATGTAATCGTAGTAAAAATTCCCTGTCTTAGGTCAGTTAGGATCACCACTTTATTTGAAGAATGTGAAATGTCAGAATAATAGTAGACAGAATTATTTATTTCAGCTTTTATTTATTTCATCACATTCCCAGTGGGTCAGAAGTTTACATACACTCAATTAGAATTAGGTAGCATTGCCTTTAAATTGTTTAACTTGGGTCAAACCTTTTCGGGTAGCCTTCCACAAGCTTCCCACAATAAGTTGGGTGAATCTTGGGTCATTCCTCCTGACAGAGCTGGTGTAACTGAGTCAGGTTTGTAGGCCTCCTTGCTCGCACACACCTTTTCAGTTCTGCCCACACATTTTCTATAGGATTGAGGTCAGGGCTTTGTGATGGCCACTCCAATACCTTGACTTTGTTGTCCTTAAGCCATTTTGCCACAACTTTGGAAGTATGCTTGGGGTCATTGTCCATTTGGAAGACCCATTTGCGACCAAGCTTTAACTTCCTGACAGATGTCTTGAGATGTTGCTTCAATATATCCACATAATTTTCCTTCCTCATGATGCCATCTATTTTATGAAGTGCACCAGTCCCTCCTGCAGCAAAGCACCCCCACAACATGATGCTGCCACCCCCGTGCTTCACGGTTGGGATGGTGTTCTTCGGCATTGCAAGCCGACCCCCTTTTTCCTCCAAACATAACGATGGTCATTATGGCCAAACAGTTCTATTTTTGTTTCATCAGACCAGTGTCACGAACAGAAGAGGACCCAAGAGCGCAAGTTCAAATTCAGAGTTCTTTATTCAAGGTTACAGGCGGGAAGAGGAGTCCCAGGGGTGTCAGGGGTCTTTCAGGGTCCTCCTGTGGGTACCTGTGCTCCGGGGTCACCAAATGTCCGGGGGTGTCCAGTCCAAGTGCTTAGTGTGTGTGTTCCCCCAGTGATGGAGCGGCGTATCGGGCTGAGGGTGGTGAAACGTCTGGGCACGCTCATCTGGTGGTCGGAGACCTGGGGAACACACACACACCACAGCAATATGAATGGCAGGCAGAAGTACAGATCAGGGCTGGGCAAATATCGTGGTGAGAGACAGAAGGCAGAAACGAGTTACCGGAGGGGCTGAAGATCGGAGAGTAGTCGAGGTCCAGAAGGCAGGTTGGGATAGACGGGGCAGTAGAACAAGGAGGCAGTCAAGAAAGGATCGGTATCACAAACAGGAGTCAGAGCGCAGACAGGCAGGTTACTGGTCCGGGTTTGAAGACGATCTGACAGGGCTTGGCTGAAAACCAGGGCTTGATATACTGGGAGAGGTAGTGGGAAATGCAGTTCAGCTGGCAGAGTAATTAGAACAGAGTGAGGCAAGGTGAGGATGGTGAGTGGGAAATGCAGTGCAGCTGGCCAGGTAACAAGAGCAGAGCAGGGCAGGTGGAGCTAGTTAGGCTGAGTAGAGAGAGGGAGGTGAGCAGAGTGGAAGATAATTGAATGCAATTAATGTTGCTACCAGGGAGAGAGAGTGCTCATGACAGGACCCCCCCTCCAAGGGACGGCCCCAGAAGTCCCAAGAACAACATCATGCCGGGAGGGTGGAGGGAGCAGGCGGCGGGTCAGAACTCCTCCGAGCGGTCCGAGTGAATCTCCTCATCCTCAGAAGGAGCTGGAGGGTCACGGTCGGGAGACAGGACAGGCACTGAGACAGGAGCAGGGCGGGCCGGACGGCTAGGAACCCCTCTTGGACGGCCCCCTACGGATTGCAGGCTGATCAGGATGTAGTCGGTGGAAGTCAGTGATAAGGGTCCGGTCCACTATCCTCCTGGCCGGGATCCAGGTCCTCTCCTCTGGACCATATCCCTCCCAATCAACGAGGTACTGGAGACCCCTACCCCTTCGCCTAGGCGGAGCAGCCGCCGGACGGTGAAGACAGGACCGCCATCTACGAGGCGCGGAGGAGGTGGCGCCGGAGCTGCAGGGACCAGGGGACTTTCATGGACCGGCTTGACCTTGGAGACGTGGAAGGTGGGGTGGACCCGCATGGAAGCGGGCAACTGAAGTCGGACCGCCGTTGGACTGATGACTTTCTGCACAGGAAAAGGACCAATGAAGCGAGGGGCCAGCTTTCGTGATACAACCCGCAGCGGCAGATCCGGGCAGACAGCCAGACCTTCTGACCAACCCGGTAAGTAGGTGCTGGGGTCCTCCGTCGGTTGGCACCGACGGCGTAGCTGGTTCCAGACTTCAGGAGCACAGTGCGAGCCTGGGCCCAAGTGCGGCGGCAGCGGCGGGCATACGCAAGAGCAGACGGACAGGTGGCATCCGCCTCCTGGCTGGCAAACAGTGGAGGTTGATACCCGTAGACACACTGAAAGGGGGAGAGCCCGGTGGAGGAACTGGTGAGTGAATTATGGGCATATTCCACCCAGAGCAGGTGTTGAGCCCAGGCCCGGGATTTTGGGAAGCCACACACCTCAGTGCCTTCTCCAGCTCCTGGTTCATGCGTTCAGTCTGGCCGTTTGACTGCGGGTGGAATCCAGACGATAGGCTGGCGGTGGCCCCAAGGAGATGACAGAACTCCTTCCAAAAGGTTGCTGAGAATTGCGGGCCCCGGTCTGACACTATATCCTGGGGTAGGCCATGGATACGAAACACATGTTCCAGGACCACCTGGGAGGTCTCTTTAGCAGAGGGTAGTTTGGGAAGGGGCACGAAGTGGGTCATCTTACTAAAGCGGTCAACAATGGTAAGGATGACTGTGTGTCCGTCAGAGGGCGGAAGGCCCGTAACAAAGTCCAGTGAAACGTGGGACCAGGGCCTCTTGGGTATGAGTAGGGGTTGCAGCAACCCAGCAGGAGGCTGGTTGGGAGTCTTGTTTCGGGTTACAAGTGGGACAAGCTCGGATGAATTCTCGGACATCCCGTCTCATCCCCCGCCACCAGAACCGCTGGCGGACCAGATGAAGGGTGCGAGTGATGCCGGGATGACAGGCCAGACGGGATTCGTGCCCCCACTGAATCACAGGTGACCTGAGATTTGCTGGAACAAACAGACGGTTGGGGGCGCTGGTGCTTGGACCTGGCTGGTCCCGAAGAGCCTCCATGACCTGCTTCTCGATCTCCCAGGTGAGGGCCGCACGACCAAGTGGCTGGGAAGAATGGGAGCTGTCATGGCGGTGGTCTCGTCCTTCTGAAACATCCGGGGAAAGAGCATCAGGTTTGATGTTGCGAGATCCCGGCGGTAGGAGAGCGTGAAATTGAAGCGCAGTAAAGAACAGAGACCACCGCTGTTGACGGGAGTTCAGCCTCCTGGCTGTTTGGATATACTCCAGGTTCTTGTGGTCTGTCCACACTACGAATGGTTCCTTTGACCCCTCTAACCAGTGCCGCCATTCTTCAAGGGCGAGCTTGACAGCCAACAGCTCGCGGTTCCCAATGTCGTAGTTGCATTCGGCAGGGGTTAGCCGACGGGAGTAGAAGGCACAGGGGTGCATCTTGCCATCCTCAGCTGCTCTTTGAGAAAGCACTGCACCCACTCCCACGTCCGAAGCATCTACCTCCACCACAAACTGCCTTGCGCATCTGGCATCTGGAGGATGGGAGCAGAAGTGAAACATGTCTTGAGGATATTGAAGGCCTTATCAGCAGCTGATGTCCATTGGTACGGTTGTTTAGTGCTGGTTAGCGCCCGTGAGGGGGTGCAGCCACTGTGCTATAGTTTCTGATGAATCTCCTATAAAAGTTGGCAAAGCCCAGGAACTGTTGCAACTTCTTCCGAGACTCAGGAACTGGCCAGGAAGTGACAGCCGACACCTTCGTGAGATCCATCTGAATGCTGCCCTCGGTCACCACATACCCCAGGAATGAAACGGTCTTGGCATGGAACTCGCACTTCTCTGCCTTCACGAAAAGAGAGTTCTCCAGCAGGCGGCGCAGGACCAACCGGACGTGGTGCGTGTGTTCTGACAGAGTCTTTGAGAATATTAAAATATCGTCAAGGTACACAAATACGAACGTATTTAGCATGTCCCTGAGGATATCATTCACTAGGGCTTGAAAAACTGCTGGGGCATTGGTGAGGCCGAAGGGCATGACGAGATATTCATAGTGGCCGGTTGGTGTGTTGAACGCTGTCTTCCATTCGTCTCCTCCCTCATCCGCACCAGATGGTAGGCATTGCGAAGGTCCAGCTTAGTGAATACAGTGGCTCCCTGCAGCAGTTCGAAGGCAGACGAAAGTAAGGGCAGTGGGTAGCGATTCTTAACCGTGATGTCGTTCAGACCCGGTAATCTATGCATGGACGAAGAGAACCGTCCTTCTTGCCGACAAAGAAGAATCCCGCTCCTGCGGGGAAGACGACGGTCTAATTATCCCGGAGGCAAGAGAGTCATTAATGTAGTCCTCCATGGCCTTTCTTTCCGGGGGCTGACAGTGAATACAGACGACCCTTGGGAGGTGCTGTGCCAGGCAGGAGATCAATCGCGCAGTCATAGGGTCTGTGTGGGGGGTAGAGATGTCGCCTTGGATTTGTTGAACACCTCTTTCAGGCTGTGGTAACAGGCCGGAACATTGGATATGTCGGAGGTAGCGCTAGATCCTTCCCGGTGAACGGGCAGGGTGGCCCCCTTAAACAGGTCTGGTGACAACTCCTTCCCCACTCACGGACTGTTCCTGTCTCCCAGTCGATGTGGGGGTTGTGCTGACGGAGCCACGGGTATCCAAGAATGAGTGGTTGGCCAGGTGAGTGTAGGAGGTGAAACTGGATGGACTCCTGGTGGTTTCCTGACAGCAGGATTGTCACAGGGGCGGAGATATGAGTGACAGTGCCAAGATGATGCCCATCCAGGGCTCGTGCAGGAATGGGTTGTGTCAGTTGATGATGGTTCACGCCCAGTTGCTGTGCAAGCTCAGGGTCCATGATGTTTGCTTCGGCTCCGGAATCCACAAGGGCGGCCAATGTATGAGTCTTGTCAGAAAGCTGAAGGCGGAGATGAAGCAGGGTCTTTCGGATGGAGGGAGACTGAAGGCTTGTTGAGCTCACCCGGATCTCCCCCTACACCTGGTGAGCTGCGGCTTTTGCCGGACAAGTAGCGACACGGTGATTCTCGCCACCACAGTAGAGGCAAAGGTTGGAGCTTAGACGGCGCCGACGCTCCTCGGGAGTCAGAGAGGCACGGCCAATCTCCATGGGCTCAGGCTGATTGAGTTGGCTATGGGACTTGACAGGCAGGGGCTGGACAGAAGCGGTATCGACCCGAGTACGGATGGCAGGGTTGACTGAGACGGCCCCTTCTCCCTCCTCCGGGTCTGTATACGGCGGTCAATGCGAACCGCAAGGTCAATGGCGGCATCAAGCGTTGAGGGCGGGTCATGGGAAACAAGCTCGTCCTTGATATAGTCCGCCAGGCTATGGAGGAAGGCTTGCACCAGTGCCTCTGGGTTAAACGAGCTTTGACTGGCCAGGGTACGAAAGTCAATGGAGAAGTCTGCCACTGTCCGATTGCCCTGACGGATGGTGAGCAGAGCTTGTGACGCTTCGGCTGTTGGCGAGCCTAGGTCAAAGACCTTTAACATCTCCTCCTCAAAGGCACTGAAGGAGGCACAGGCTGGGGGTTTGCCGGTCGAATTCCGCCGTTCCCCACAACCGAGCTCGACCGGTGAGATGTGTGATGACATACCCCACCTTGGCTCCCTCTGTTGAGAAAGTCCTGGGCTGTAGTGCAAACTGGATTCGGCAGCTGCTCAAGAATGGTCTTACTTGCTTCTGGTTGCCATCAAAAGCGTTCGGGTTCCCAATCCTTGGTTCAGGAGCGTGGGGATCTGGTGGCAGCACTGCCGGGCCTGCAGCATTGGGACCTCCAGCGGAGGGATGAAGGAGTATCGGTGGTACAGGAACAAAAGGACCAGGGGGGTGCAGGTGGAGTAGCCGGGCTTGAGAGTAGTTGCAGGGCTTGGGCTAGCTGTTGTTGCTGCAGTTGGAACTGTTGTTGCTGCTGGTTGAATAGCTGGAGAAGGGAAGCGTGTCGCCAGCCATCCGATTTATGTCTCCCTCAGAGCGTTCCAGTCGCTGTGGGGCAGTCCTCTCTGGCTCTTCCTCCATCGTGGTCAGGGAGTGCGCTGGGTCCATGATGGTCAGATCGTTCTGTCACGAACAGAAGAGGACCCAAGAGCGCAAGTTCAAATTCAGAGTTCTTTATTCAAGGTTACAGGCGGGAAGAGGAGTCCCAGGGGTGTCAGGGGTCTTTCAGGGTCCTCCTGTGGGTACCTGTGCTCCGGGGGTCACCAAATGTCCGGGGGTGTCCAGTCCAAGTGCTTAGTGTGTGTGTTCCCCAGTGATGGAGCGGCGTATCGGGCTGAGGGTGGTGAAACGTCTGGGCACGCTCATCTGGTGGTCGGAGACCTGGGGGAACACACACACACAACAGCAATATGAATGGCAGGCAGAAGTACAGATCAGGGCTGGGCAAATATCGTGGTGAGAGACAGAAGGCAGAAACGAGTTACCGGAGGGGCTGAAGATCGGAGAGTAGTCGAGGTCCAGAAGGCAGGTTGGGATAGACGGGGCAGTAGAACAAGGAGGCAGTCAAGAAAGGATCGGTATCACAAACAGGAGTCAGAGCGCAGACAGGCAGGTTACTGGTCCGGGTTTGAAGACGATCTGACAGGGCTTGGCTGAAAACCAGGGCTTGATATACTGGGAGAGGTAGTGGGGAAATGCAGTTCAGCTGGCAGAGTAATTAGAACAGAGTGAGGCAAGGTGAGGATGGTGAGTGGGAAATGCAGTGCAGCTGGCCAGGTAACAAGAGCAGAGCAGGGCAGGTGGAGCTAGTTAGGCTGAGTAGAGAGAGGGAGGTGAGCAGAGTGGAAGATAATTGAATGCAATTAATGTTGCTACCAGGGAGAGAGAGTGCTCATGACAACCAGAGGACATTTCTCCAAAAAGTAAGATCTTTGTCCCCATGTGCAGTTGCAAACCGTAGTTTGGCTTTTTTATGGCAGTTTTGGAGCGGTGGCTTCTTCCTTGCTGAGCGGCCTTTCAGGTTATGTCAATATAGGAATTTCAGTTGAAGTCGGAAGATTACATACACCTTAGCCAAATACATTTAAACTCAGTTTTTCACAATCCCTGATATTTAATCCTAGTAAAAATTCCCAGTCTTAGGTCAGTTAGGATCACCACTTTATTTTAAGAATGTGAAATGTCAGAATAATAGTAGAGAGAATGATTTATTTCAGCTTTTATTTCTTACTGTGGATATAGATACTTTTGTACCTGTTTCCTCCAGCATCTTCACAAGGTCCTTTGCTGTTGTTCTGGGATTGATTTGCACTTTTCACACTAAAGTACCTTCATCTCTAGGAGACAGAACGCGTCTCCTTCCTGAGCGGTATGACAGCTGAACCAGACTTGTGCAGGTCTACACATTTTTTTCTGAGGTCTTGGCTGATTTCTTTTGATTTTCCCATGATGTCAAGCAAAGAGGCACTGAGTTTGAAGGTAGGCCTTGAAATACATCCACATGTACACCTCCAATTGACTCAAATGATGTCAATTAGCCTATCAGAAGCTTCTAACGCCATGACATCATTTTCTGGAATTTTCCAAGCTGTTTAAAGGCACAGTCAACTTATTGTATGTAAACTTCTGACCCACTGGAATTGTGATACAGTGAATTAGAAGTGAAATAATCTGTCTGTAAACAATTGTTGGAAAAATTACTTGTGTCATGCACAAAGTAGATGTCCTAACCGACTTGCCAAAACTATAGTTTGTTAACAAGAAATGTGTGGAGTGGTTGAAAAACGTGTTTCAATGACTCCAACCTAAGTGTATGTAAACTTCCGACTTCAACTGTACATATGAAGTGGGTAAAACAGTATGTAAACATTATTAAAAAGTGACCAGTGTTCAATGACTATGTACTGTATATAAGGCAACAGTCTCTAAAGGTGCAGGGTAGAGTACCGGGTGGTAGCCAGCTAGTAAAAGTGACTAAGTTCAGTGCAGGGTACTGGGCAGGGGCCAGCTAGTGGTGACTATTTAACAGTCTGATGGCCTGGAGATAGAAGCTGTTTTTCAATCTCTTCGGTCCCAGCTGTCTCCGCGTTCTAGATGGTAGTGGTGTGAACAGGCCGTGGCTCAGGTCCTTGATGATCTTCTTGGCCTTCCTGTGACACCGGGTGCTGTAGATGTCTTGGAGGGCAGGTTGTGTGCCCCCGGTACTGCGTTGTGCTGACAGCACCACCTTCTGGAGAGCCCTGCGGTTGCGGAAGGTGCAATTGCCGGACCAGGTGGTGATACAGCCCGACAGGATGCTCTCAATGGTACATCTGTAGAAGTTTGTGAGGGTCTCAGTGCCTTCTTCACCACACGGTCTGTGTGAATGGACCATTTTAGGTTGTCAATGATGTGCACGCGGAGGAACCGTAAGCGTTTCATCCTCTCCACTGCGGCCCCGTCGATGTGGATGGGGGCGTGCTCTCTCTGCTGTCTCCCAAAGTCTACGATCAGCTCCTTTGTTTTGTTGACTTTGAGGGAGAGGTTATTTATTTTCCTGGCACCACTCTCCCAGGGCCCTCAACTCCTCCATGTAGGCTGTCTCGTCGTTGTTGGTAATCAGGCCTACCACTGTTGTGTTGTCTGTGAACTTGATGATTGAGTTGGAGACGTGATTGGCCACGCTTTCTTGGGTACAGGAACAATGGTGGACATCTTGAAGCAAGTGGGGAAAATATAGGGATAGGGAGATATAGTATATGTCCATAAACACTCCAGCTAGCTGGACTGCACATGCTCTGAGGACGCAGCTTGGGATGCTGTCTGGGTCGGCAGCCTTGCGAGGGATATCACGCTTAAATGTCTTACTCACGTCGGCCACGGAGAACGAGAGCTCACAATCCTTGTGAGCGGTGGTGGCCCGCGTCGGCGGCACTGTGTTTTCCTCGAAGTGGGCGAAGAAGGTGTTTAGCTTGTCCTGGAGCAAGGCGTCTGTGTCCACGACGTGGCTGGTTTTCCCTTTATAATCTGAGATTGTCTGGAGTCCATGCCACATACGTCTCGTGTCTGAGCTGTTGAATTGAGACTCCACTTTGTCCCTGTACTGACGTTTTGCCTGTTTGATTGCCTTACAGAGGGCATAGCTGGACTGTTTGTACTCGTCCATGTTCCCAGTCACCTTGCCGTGGTTAAATGTGGTGGTTCTCGCTTTAAGTTTTGCACGAATGGGGCCATCGATCCACGGTTTGGATAAATTCTAATCATCACAGTGGGCACAAAATCTTCTATGCACTTCCTCATGAAGTGTATACATCAATGCTATTCTCGGAGGCAACCCGGAAAATATCCCAGTCCGCATGATCAAAACAATCTAGAAGCATAGATTCTTATTGGTCAGACCAACGATGAACAGTACTTTCACGGGTACTTCCTTTTTAATTACGTTTCTACCTATAGGAGGGGAGGAGCAGAATGGATATACAGTGAGGGAAAAAAGTTTTTGTTCCCCTGCTGATTTTGTACGTTTGCCCACTGACAAAGAAATTATCAGTCTATAATTTTAATGGTAGGTTTATTTGAACAGTGAGAAACAGAATAACAATAACAAAATCCAGAAAAACGCATGTCAAAAATGCTATGAATTGATTTGCATTTTAATGAGGGAAATAAGTATTTGACCCCTCTGCAAAACATGACTTAGTAATTGGTGGCAAAACCCTTGTTGGCAATCACAGAGGTCAGACGTTTCTTGTAGTTGGCCACCAGGTTTGCACACATCTCAGGAGGGATTTTGTCCCACTCCTCTTTGCAGATCTTCTCCAAGTCATTAAGGTTTCGAGGCTGACGTTTGGCAACTCGAACCTTCAGCTCCCTCCACAGATTTTATATGGGATTAAGGTCTGCAGACTGGCTAGGCCACTCCAGGACCTTAATGTGCTTCGTCTTGAGCCACTCCTTTGTTGCCTTGGCCGTGTGTTTTGGGTCATTGTCATGCTGGAATACCCACCCACGACCCATTTTCAATGCCCTGGCTGAGGGAAGGCGGTTCTCACCCAAGATTTGACGGTACATAGCCCCGTCCATCGTCCCTTTGATGCGGTGAAGTTGTCCTGTCCCCTTCGCAGAAAAACACTCCCAAAGCATAATGTTTCCACCTCCATGTTTGACGGTGGGGATGGTGTTCTTGGGGTCATAGGCAGCATTCCTCCTCCTCCAAACACGGCGAGTTGACTTGATGCTAAAGAGCTCCATTTTGGTCTCATCTGACCACAACACTTTCACCCAGTTCTCCTCTGAATCATTCAGATGTTCATTGGCAAACTTCAGACGGGCATGTATATGTGCTTTCTTGAGCAGGGGGACCTTGCGGGCGCTGCAGGATTTCAGTCCTTCACGGCGTAGTGTGTTACCAATTGTTTTCTTGGTGACTATGGTCCCAGCTGCCTTGAGATCATTGACAAGATTCTCCTGTGTAGTTCTGGGCTGATTCCTCACCGTTCTCATGATCATTGCAACTCCACAAGGTGAGATCTTGCATGGAGCCCCAGGCCGAGGGAGATTGACAGTTATTTTGTGTTTCTTCCATTTGCGAATAATCGCACCAACTGTTGTCACCTTCTCACCAAGCTGCATGGTGATGGTCTTGTAGCCCATTCCAGCCTTGTGTAGGTCTACAATCTTGTCACTGACATCCTTGGAGAGCTCTTTGGTCTTGGCCATGGTGGAGAGTTTGGAATCTGATTGATTGATTGCTTCTGTGGACAGGTGTCTTTTATACAGGTAACAAACTGAGATTAGGAGCACTCCCTTTAAGAGTGTGCTCCTAATCTCAGCTCATTACCTGTATAAAAGAGACCTGGGAGCCAGAAATATTTCTGATTGAGAGGGGGTCAAATACTTTTTCCCTCATTAAAATGCAAATCAATTTATAACATTTTTTACATGCGTTTTTCTGGATTCTGTTGTTATTCTGTCTCTCACTGTTCAAATAAACCTACCATTAAAATTATAGACTGATCATTTCTTTGTCAGTGGGCAAACGTACAAAATCAGCAGGGGATCAAATACTTTTTTCCCCTCACTGTACATGGCCGTGACGATGACCAAAGAGAATTCTCTCTGGAGGTAATGCGGTCGGCATTTGATGGTGAGGTATTCCAGATTGGGAGAAGAAATAGACTTGAGTTCCTGTACGTTACCGCAATCACACCATGAGTAGTTAATCATGAAATATACACCTCCACCTTTCTTTTTCCCCAGAGAGTTCTTTCTTCCTGTCCACGCGATGTACAGAGAACCCAGCTGGCTGTATGGACAGGGACAGTATATCCGGAGAGAGCCATGATTCCGTGAAACAAAGTAAGTTACAAAGTATGTCCCTGATGTCTCGCCTGAAGGAGATCCTCACCCTGAGCTCATCTACTTTATTCTCCAGGGAATGAACATTAACGAGTAATATACTCAGCAGCAGTGGATGGTATGTACGCATCCTGAGTCAGACTAAAAGCCCACTCCATATTCCTCTTCTCCGTCAATGGCATCTTGGAGCAGCCCCTGGGATGAGTTGAATTCCTTCAGGGGTACAAACAAAGGATCCAATTCAGGAAAGTCTCATTTCTGGTTGAAATGCTGGTGAGTGACCGCCGATCTAATATAGAAAAGTTATTTTTTGGCTGTAGGTAATAATACAAGAAGATTCTGCGCAAATAATGTAAGAAATAACACCAACAAAAAAAAAATACTGCAAAGTTGGCTAGGAGCATGGCGACCATGTCTGTCGGTGCCATCTTGTTACATACACACATAGCCTATAGCCTAGCCTACAGATCTGTACTTGGATTTCTTAGCACGAGTGGGATCTTGCTTCAATGCTTTCACAACAACCTGGACATAGAAATGTAATGTCTAGAATATATGATTCCCTCTGCATTAAATGGAACAGAACGCCATTTCTGCTCTATACATTACATCTCTATCTGAAAGTGTCATCCCAAAAAGTTTGAAAACTGCACCTTTAAAAATACACTTCCCCACTAAGTGATCATATACTGCAGTCACCCATAACCTGTGCATACTGCTCAGAGCATGGCTGAGTTAGACTCTGGGCCTTCAGTTGTATAATAAAAGTTAAAGGACACTTAACTGCCGCTCACTGGGACTGATATGAGACGGACGAGACACCAAACTGCCAGATGGGAGGATCTGACAAACAAGGATGAGTCACTAGGTCACAGTCTTCCCAAGTCCCTGTCTAGCACTCAGTGGGGAGCCAGGGCCAGGGCCGAGCCAACAGCCTTCTGATTCTCACTCCTCCAACATGACAGCACAACCCCACTCACTGCCACCTGTGGCAGCTCAACAGATACACCATAAGGATCAGGAACTTGGGTATTGGACTGTCTGTGAAACCAGATGGATATGGTCCCGGACAGTGAGTTTGAGAGCCCTGAATTAAGTGGGCCTGGGGATGGGCACGGGGCTGGGGAATGGGCTGAGGATGGGGAAGGGGATGGGGCAGAAAATGGGGATGGTGATGGGGCTGGGGAATGGGCTGAGGCTGGGGATGGGCTGGACCTGTGAATGGGGCAGGGGAATGGGCTGAGGCTGGGGATGGGTAATTGACTGGGTTTGGCTGAGGCTGGGGATGGGCTCAGGTTGGGCAGGAGCAAAGGCAGGGTCTGGGGTTGGGCTGGGAGCAAGGGCAGGGTCTGAGTCAGGGCCTGGGGACGGGTAGCCTCGTAATTACCAGACTGATTACCGCATATCCGTGCTGCGAACATTCATGTAAGCTCGTGAGATCAGGCGGCTTGCGAGGCTAGGGGACGAAGATGGGGCTGGGGAATTGGGCTCAGCTGGAGCAGGTGGATGCAAGGAAGCGAGGTCCAGGTTTAATTGATGTGCTCTGTAAATGGGTGAATTTATACACAGATTACCTTCTTCTGCACAGCCTGGTTTTATGTGTGTTCGCAGAGGGAATACTCATCAGCACTGGTGAACAAACACACACACACATCTACAGTATTAACACAAATTCTAATAAAGATAGGCTAATCATTTCCTGTTCATACAAAAATACCTGTACAATGTACAAACCATTATACACCCATCAACATACCACACTGCAAGGATATCACTACAATCACACACTGCCTGGTGAGAGGATTGACACAGTTTTGCAATGGAGCAAGTGGAAGGGCTGTTGTTGTTGCCAAAGTAGTAGCAAATGAGGAATGGGCAAAACAATGAATACAGTCAGAGTAGTGGCCAATATTGAATGTACAGCCCAACTGTGACCTACTGCTTGTATGTCAGAGAGATACAATATTGTAGGGCCTAGTGTAGCCTGCAGTGTGCAAAAGTACTACAACCAATGTAGGCCTATGCCTTGGTCATATCTGGTCCTAGTCTTGGCCTTTTCTAGTTCCTTGTCATACATGTAAGCAGTCTCAGCATCCTAATCCAATACCTTGGCTCGGACATTCCTGGGCGGATTTAGACCCAAAATATCTTACACTGCACATAATTATCTAGGTTATGTGTAACATATGGTGTACAATGAAATAACAGTGCACCATTTCAAGGTTGTAATGCTCGTAGGTTGTAATGCAGTCTTAATAAATCATATAGGCCAATTAATATAGCATATCGTCCTATTCACAATTACATCTAGACATTATTCACACACATATAGCCTATTTGTTTCTAGCCAGGACGAAAAGGTCATGATTACGAATAATGCTGCGACACTGTAACAATTAACAGGAGGAGCGGTGTTTCAATCACCGGACCCGCTACTTTGTGCCACGGTCTATTCCCATCGTAATCGGTGCAGACACAGACAGAGCGAGTAAACGGAGAAATTACCGCTATTACGTTCACGAAGGTTGTCTTCCCCGAATACTGCAGACCGACCAGTGTCAACTCCATCTCCTCCTTCCAAAATAACTGTTTAAACCAGTCCAACAGCTTGTTAAAAAGGGCTATCATCTTGAGAGAGGAGCTAGGGTAGCAAAATATCAGCTGACTGGACGTCTTCACCGCGGCAGCGATCCAATAGAGGAATGCGAAGATGTAGCCCGTTTCAGTCCTCAGGAATCGCAATATAAAGGGCGGTGTTTTGATTTTACGCCTTACAGAATGTTAATTGTTTTTAAAGCCTCTTATTTTCTTGCGGTCCCTATTGCTTCGCTTCACGTCTTTCCCTTCCTAATCGGGTGGGGTTTTAGATCCATGCACAGCTGATCCGCGAAACAATGCGCGGAAAGGGGTGCTTTGATGAAAGGCGCAAGTATGGGTAGCTGCAGTGGGCGATCACTGAGGTATAAAGAACGATTCACTCGGGAACGTGCGCCCTCTGCCGGTTGATACGATATATTACACTAAATATAACATTATGTGGCAAGGCAGATTCGTCTATTTATTTATCATATACATGCAAAACAAATACTGCCAATACAAGACAAACAAGTAAAAATATAAGTTCATTTTAATTAATACAATTGTACTAATTATATTATATTTAAACATCAATCTTGAGTTTTGCTACTCGAATCTGCTGTAAAATAGGGAAGTCAAGTGACATCGCAAATTCTCAAGCACCAAGCAAAGTGAGAAAAGGTTGGTTGGTCGACACGAAGCTAAATATGAACAAGACAGAGTAGATCTGTAATTACAAATTAACCGTTAATTACGGTGAGTTCGTGATCACTGTTTGACATATGATGCTTACTTGATCTTATGAAATATAGCTACACCTGTTAGTAGCTAACTTAGCAAGCTAGTAACCCTAGCAGAGCTACTCATTTTCTAATATATCTGACCCTAGCCACTTAGCTAGCTTTATTTATTTGTTTACCCCACTGCTGCCACTGACATACTCATTGTATGATAAAGGTAAAATGATAATAACTGGATTCACAAAACTAGTTAGATTTACATCGAGTTGAACTTGGTAGACGCGTTCTGTACATTGTAGTTGATGTTAAGGATATATTTCTCTGCCTGCTTAACTGTTCAACGTTTTCAACCTCTCAATTGTGTGTTGATATTATTGTCACGTGCAAATAACTACCACATATTGCTTACAGTACACATGGGCCTCTGAATGCTTGTGTTGACATTGACAAGGTGTTGACCACAGTCCAAGGCCAAGTTCAGCCATATCATCTGGATTGTTTGTGTAACTTCTGTCTGGAGCTTTGGAAGTGCTGTTTTTCCAACCTCAGAGGGAATATGAGTGACAAAGCCACAAACCGAAGACTAGAGGCACTGTCCTCCTAAATGAACTGTTGACTAGATTCAGTTGGACCACATATTTGCTATGGGCACCACACTAAGTGAGCCTTGCATCTACGACAAGCTGTCAGCGAGCATCGATATTCTCCGCCAGTCGGGGTATCGCTATGGCATGTCGGAGAGGGAGATTGAGAAGTTTATTAAACAAGTCCTGGAGACCAACGAGCCTCGAAGAGACCCGCCACAATTCCCCATCCTTCGAGCCACTATCAAGGTAAGATGCGCACACACACACACACACTCATGTAAGGTGGCAACAGATCATACATAAGGCAATGAGATTTTCAATGTCCATCAGCTAATCATATGCCAGTCAACATATCAAAAGCACATTGCAGGGATTGACGTTAAGGTCTGAAAGGCACTTGCCCATTGGGCAAGTCAGGAGTATTCTTTGGTTGCCGGAAGATTATGATCACTTGCCCGAAAATGTAAAGTAGCTATTCACCTACACATGGGAGGAACCAGAAAGACCAGACTACAGGAATTCTTTGCATTTTGGTTATCAGTCGAAAAAATCACCTGCCCAATGGGGCAACCTCAGAGCAGGCTCAACTTGCAAGACTGCTCAGCTCACTTGCCCTGGCAATAAGGCAACCCTTAATGTCAATCTCTGCATTGATCAACCATCCTCTCACTCATCCTCATATCTCCTTACTGTAGTTTGTGGTAGCGGTAGGCTTTCTGTTGGTGGTTGTGCTGGCCTTCACCAACCCCCAGACTCGGCCCCAGCTAGGCGTGATGTACACGGGGGGACACAACTGGTCCTCCCCCCTCAGCCACATCAGACTGCTAGCTCTGCCCATCGCCAAGAAGTACAACCTGCAAGGTACAGTTACAGAGGGGAAAGAACAATGTTAGACAACATCCTTAGTTGTTCACTATAGACTTTGGGTCTTTGTTCCTAGCCAGTGTGTGTAATAACAGCTTCCCTACTGTCTCTCTCCTGTAGGTTTCCATGAGTGGTGGAGTGTGGGGGCTCTGCGGCAGGGCCTGGTCAACTGTTCTGGCTGTGCAGAGGTCTCCTCTGTGCTGGAGGTCCCTGAGACCCTCAGAGAGTCTGCAGCCATACGCAGGGGGCCACAGCCTGTGCTGCTTAAGGTACGACCACCACTGCAAGTAAGCATTTCAAGTAAGCATTTCGTTGGACGATGTATACCATGCATATCCTGTATATACTGTATGGCTAATAAAACTTGAAACACTAACACCAGGGAAATTGACAAATTTACTCAAATATACATTTTAGTTCAACAGAAAAATAACAATGTCACTGAAAGGAAGTGTTTTTGTTAGACTGAAAATCTTAGTTAGACTGGAAAAACAACAATGTCCCTTAAAGTGAGTGTCCAGTCTGCTTATTGTTTACGGATCCACCGCAGCATGATCTTTATATAAATATTGTGCTAGTTCATTTAGCTAACATCAGCAGTTAGTCTTTTCTGCCCTGTGCCTGACGTATGTCCTCTGTCTCTATGTAGGGTGGGGAGTCTCTGTGTCTGCAGAGGCAGCAGCTAGAGGAGCTCTACTCAGTGCACTCCGGCTCCATGAGTATACTAGTGGAGGAAGACAACCTACTGTCACATGACGAGGGTTTTCCACATGGCCCTGCAAACTTCACCCTGCTCTGGTACACACACTAACGCATATACAGTACCAGTCAAAGGTTTGGACACACCTACTCATTTATTTTCTTTATTTTTACAATTTTCTACATTGTAGAATAATAGTGAAGACATCACATCAAAACTATGAAATAACACATATGGAATCATGTAGTAACCAAAAAAGTGTTAAACAAATCAAAATTGTAGATTCTTCAAAGTAGCCACCCTTTGCCTTGATGACAGCTTGTCATTCTCTCAACCAGCTTCATGAGGTAGTCATCTGGAATGCTTTTCCAACAGTCTTGAAGGAGTTCCCACATATGCTGAGCACTTGTTGGCTGCTTTTCCTTCACTCTGTGGTCCAACTCATTTACATTTTTACATTTTAGTAATTTAGCAGACGCTCTTATCCGGAGCGACTTACAGTTAGTGAGTGCATACATTTTCATACTGGCCCCCCGTGGGAAACGAACCCACAACCCTGGCGTTGCAAGCGCCATGCTCTACCAACTGAGCTACAGGGGACTCATCCCAAACTCATCCCAAACCATCTCAATTGGGTTGAGGTCGGGTGATTGTGGAGACCAGGTCATCTGATGCAGCGCTCAATCACTCTCCTTCTTGGTCAAATAGTCCTTACACAGACTGGAGGTGTGTTCTGGGCCATTGTCCTGTTGAAAAACCAAATGACAGTGCAACTAAGTGCAAACCAGATGGGATGGCGTATCGCTGCAGAATGCTGTGGTAGCCATGCTGGTTAAGTGTGCCTTGAATTCTAAATAAATCACTGACAGTGTCACCAGCAAAGCACCATCACATCTCCTCCATGCTTCACGGTGGGAACCACACATGTGGAGATCATCTGTTCACCTACTCTGTGTCTCACAAAGACACGGTGGTTGGAACCAAAAATCTCAAATTTGGACTCATCAGACCAAAGGACAGATTTCCACCAGTCTAATGTCCATTGCTCGTGTTTCTTCGCCCAAGAAAGTCTGTTAGTCTTATTGGTGTCCTTTAGTAGTGGTTTCTTTTCAGCAATTCAACCATGAAGGCCTGATTCACACAGTCTCCTCTGAACAGTTGATGTTGATATGTGTCTGTTACTTGAAGCATTTATTTGGGCTGCAAACTGAGGTGCAGTTCATTGCCGATATCTGAGGCTGGTAACTCGAATGAACTTATCCTCTGCAGCAGAGGTATCTCTGGGTCTTCCTTTCCTGTGGCGGTCCTCATGAGAGCCAGTTTCATCATAGCGCTTGATGGTTTTTGCGACTGTACTTGAAGAAACTTTAAAAGTTCTTGACATTTTCTGGATTGACTGACCTTCATGTCTTAAAGTAATGATGGACTGTCGTTTCTCTTTGCTAATTTGAGCTGTTCTTGCCATAATAGGGACTTGGTCTTTTACCAAATAGGGCTATCTTCTGTATACCTAACCTTGTCACAACACAACGGATTGGCTCAAACGCATTAAGGAAAGAAATTCCACAAATTAACTTTTAACAAGACACACCTGTTAATTGAAATGCATCCTAGGTGACTACCTCATGAAGCTGGTTGAAAGAATGCCAAGAGTGTGCAAAGCGGTCATCAAGGCAGAGGGTGGCTATTTAACCAAGAAGGAGAGTGATGGAGCGCTGCATCAGATGACCTGGCCTCCACAATCACCTGACCTCAACCCAATTGAGATGGTTTGGGATGAGTTGGACCGCAGAGTGAAGGAAAAGCAGTCAACAAGTGCTCAGCATATGTGGGAACTTCTTCAAGACTGTTGGAAAAGCATTCCTCATGAAGCTGGTTGATAGACTGCCAAGAGTGTGCAAAGCTGTCATCAAGGCAAAGGGTGGCTACTTTGAAGAATCTCAAATATAAAATATATTTTGATTTGTTTAACACTTTTTTGGTTACTACATGATTCCATATGTGTTATCTCATAGTTTTGATGTCTTCACTATTATTCTACAATGTAGAAAATTGTAAAAAATAAAGAAAAACCCTTGAATGAGTAGGTGTGTCCAAACTTTTGACTGGTACTGTAGATACACACACACACACACACTTGGGTGCAGATATGCACATGCACGCACAGAGAAACCCAACCACACACACACATACATATGAATGAGCATGAATTGGTAATTTAGAAAACAGGTGTCAAGGAAGGGAGAAAACAAGGATGCATTTGTCCGTTTTTCTCATCGGACTCAGTGTCTTCCCCTTCTTTCTCTAGGAGGTTTACATCTGGGGCCAGAGAGAAGGTGTTGAGGTGGCTGTTCCCCAAGGCTGAGCTATGCCCCCTATTGGACAGCGCCGGAACAACACTGCAGCGTTGCCTGGTCACGCATAGTGCCAACTCTCAGAGCAGAGTGAGTCTGGCCTCTAACAAAGTCCAAATAGACAAGGATGTTTGTTGTTATGGTGTTTGTCGGGATTCAGCAGTATGCTGTCACAGTGGTATTGTGCGTGTATGTTTCAGGGTGTGCGAGTGCTGGGCTGGCTGGTGGTAGGAGAGGGCCTGCCCACGGTTCGAGTGCTCCCTGTCCACCACTGTCAGAAACACTGCAGCTCATTCAACCTCTGGCTGGGACCTGGAGATATGGGTGAGAAGAACACACACTGCAAGTATACTGTGTAATTACTGTGTAATATTGTGTATACTGTGACCATTAGTAGTTAATTATTTGAATCGTGTGTTTGTGCTAGGCTGTAACCAAAGCCTGATTTAGACCTATACAAATGTGCATTTAGTTTGACCTCATTTTGACCTTTGTGCTTTGACCCTGCCAGTGTATGCTGACCCGCTTTACTGGCAGATGGAGCTGTTCCCCGGCCGAGACCAGAACATAGTTTGTGACGGCTCCACTTTCTGAGAGAGGAGAGGAACAACTGAACGAGACAAGAATGCGAGGAAGACGGAGGGAGAGAGTGAAGGGTTCTGCCATACAGAACTCTTAAAACTCCACTCCGGTCCAGACATCTGCCTACTGGCTGAGAATATATCACTTCCTGTAGAGTCAGTGTGTGATTGGACCTTTTAACTGTCCCTTGCAGGCTAGTCCTGCCCTCCTCTAGGTATGGAAAAGCACACTCCACAGGCACAAGATAGACTGAAGAAATCTGAACACCTCTTATCTCCCCTACCCTTCTATGGCCTAATACCAAACTCCTCTCTAGCCCCTACTTGTGCCTCTTTGTTGATATCCCTTCACAGATCTAAGACAACTGGATGGTTGTAAGCAGGGAGAGACCATTCTCTCAGGCTTGGGGGTGTGTCTCTCAGTGAGGAAGAGGCTGGAATGTTCTCCCACTCTGACTGTTTGCCTCAGATCAACAGGTGTGTATTAAGCCCAAAGAGGAAAAATGGACAGTGACTGATCTATTTTTTTTAACAGCAGAAGGTCTTGCCTCTTGTGTTCAGTTGGAATGTTCATGATTGTTTCGGTTATGCTTTTTAGTTGTGATCAAATCACACAGCCACAACAGGAACAATGGGACAGTTTTGTGACGCTGCCTTCCCTCATCTACTCACTCTTATACCGGACCGTATTCATCACCTAACTTCAACGTCGCTGCTAGTGTAACAATGACAGTTGGTTAGGAGGATGTATGAAATAGATTTGTCAATTTGGTGAATTGCATTTGATTACTGAAAGTGCAGTTTTTGTATTTAATATATAGTTGACGATAGGTGCTTGTGCCATAATTTCAGCAAGACAGAAATGATATTTCTTAATGCTCTTTTCACTAACTGTTTTTGTCTTGTCACTGCTTTTTCCCCTGTCATCCAGTCACCCGTGTAAGCACTAACTAGCCAGAACTTGTTGATGATGTCACAGTGTTTGATGTTTTGTCACTATAGTCCCAGTTGGTATTAGATAGAAGGTCGCGGCCCTGCCTCCTTTTGGGAAAACAACCTGTTGGCTCATCCATTGGCTCACAGCAAAAACATGATATTTTTCAAACACAATTTTCTTGTTGTTTCAGCATTGCTTGCGTTCTCACTACTTAGAAAAACCTAATATTGTAGGGCTTCCCTCATGCCCCTTTTGATGATGGTGCTAGCAGCCGAGTGAGTGAGTGAGTGAGTGAGTGAGTGAGTGAGTGAGTGAGTGAGTGAGTGGTGAGTGAGTGAGTGAGTGCTACTGGCTACCGACCGGAACATTAAGCTAGCCTTGACCAACAACACAAAAAACAAACAAGTAGTGAGTGGCGTTACAAACTGACTATACTAAACAAGTTAAATGTCTTACCTGTGATTAAATGTTTTCCACACACATAGCTACGTGTAGCCTACTTGGACACAAGGTCCCCACATCTCCCACGCTGAATAGCCTGAAGCCACAGGGCTTTTCTCGCAGGCTGTATTTCACTACGTGGGAGCATTGCGAACATTGAACAACACAGCAGCTTTTTGGCATGTTTTGTTAATTCTGTATAACAAAAAATTGACGACAAAGTTGGCTCTTTTACACTGGGGGTCAATGGGAAAGAATGTTTGTTTTCCCCAATTTATGGGCGTGGTTGAGGGGAATTCCTTATTATTATGTGAATATCGACATTGACAACATAATATTTATAGTTTTAATCTCTCAGAATTCACCATCGTCAGGTTATGGCCTTATTGTTAAGCTATATTTTTTAACATTTTAAATTAATCTCTTTTTCAAATTCCCCATTGGAGCTGCCTTCTTTTATCATTATCTGTTTCAAGTTCAAACAATGTCCATGTACTGGAACCTAAGCTGGTAAGTGGTTATCACTGTTCATCTCTTCATGACTGGGGATGTATTGGCATATACTACTGCCATATTGCATAATACATACTATGAATGCAACTGTTCTTTGGTAGTACACATATCCAATTCCCTCTGTATGAACCTGGAGGATAGTGGCAAAAATAGGTTTGAAGGAGAAGTTCTATTTTTTTACAACCAAATCTCTATTTTTTAAAAATGCAAATGGCATGTTATAGAAGGGTCCAGACATATTTTTGCGATTTCACTTGTTTTTGAGAAATGTATCCCAACTAGCGACAAAAGGGAATATAACGTTGCTGACACAATTTCATGTGTACAACATCTAAAGAACTGCATCACTATACTGAGAGCTTTTCAGTTTCTAAAAGGACCTATTTGGGTGTTTTTGGAGCATTTGTTCATGTTTTTTCAGCACCCCCATACTGCACAACGAGGATGAGGAAGTGAATCTGGTTGGGGTAAGTTTCTCAAAAACGAGTGAAATTGCAAAAAAAAGTGTCTGGACCCTTCCATAACATGCCATTTACATCAAAAATAGATATTTGGTTTTAAGAAAAGCAAAATTCTCCTTAAAAATATACTTTGTTTTGCCAGTTCTCTGGGTGGATATAAATTAGAATCCACACAGGGAGTAGCTCTCCTGTCTGAAGCCTAGTTGGGTCGGTGAGATATCTTTATCATTACATCTTCTTTGCTACTTAAAATATATATCACCTCCTTCCTAAACCTGACACATTTGCCTTGAGTTCAAGCTTGCCTTTTTCTTATCACACCTTACTTACAGTACACTGTATGTCATTGGATATATTCTCCTAGCTACAGATTATATGCCAGATAATGTGATATAACCAAAGATTTTTGGTGTCCAGTACCATTACAGGACACCAAACATCTTTGGTTATATCACATTATCTGGCTTACAATCTGTAGCTAATATTCTACCTGTTTTGTTATTTTCTTGTCCTTTTTCTGTTAGCAAGCTCAAGGCTACTTAATTTGGTGTCCTTCAAGCAGTCCACTGTGGGTTCTTTGTGTTGAAAACAGGGCAATGTATATCACTGGCTTTAAAAGTGACTGCTTTGGTGAAGGTGGCACTTCAAAAAAAATTTTATTGGCTTTGAACAATAGCTTTGTATGATCAAATTGCAATGCGAGTCAACAATTGGACACTGTTTTGGTTGTGTGTGCCTAATAGGTGTCATGGAAATCAACACTTTGATTTGACTTGTATTTTTGATATCCCTTTAAATCATGAGATAAAATGTGCAATAATTTCCATGTTGGAGCTTAAACTCAGAGAGCATTATATCAAATAGTTTGATTTCATGCACCCCTGTCAGACCCTGAATGTTTGGACAATATTTATAAGTAAATGTGTTTTCTGCTCTAGTGTGAGTGATGTTGCTTGTCAGGTATGTATGCAGACAGTTCTTCATTTTTCATCATCCAGGGCTTTTTCCTATATAGCTACAGTGAGGGAAAAAAGTATTTGATCCCCTGCTGATTTTGTACATTTGCCCACTGACAAAGAAATGATCAGTCTATAATTTTAATGGTAGGTGTATTTGAACAGTGAGAGACAGAATAACAACAAAAAAATCCAGATAAGTATTTGACCCCTCTGCAAAACATGACTTAGTACTTGGTGGCAAAACCCTTGTTGGCAATCACAGAGGTCAGACGTTTCTTGTAGTTGGCCACCAGGTTTGCACACATCTCAGGTGGGATTTTGTACCACTCCTCTTTGCAGATCTTCTCCAAGTCATTAAGGTTTCGAGGCTGACGTTTGGCAACTCGACAAGTCACCTTGTCCTTGAGAGATATACATGGTTATCAAAATGTCACGCCAGGGTAAGCCTCCACAAAAGACAGCCCTTATTTGAAGTGTTTCTAAAATCCCCTATGGGGAAAATGAATGGCGGAAAAATGTTTGGAACCATTTCCTTGTTTGACCTCTAGGTTTTATGGGTATTATGACTCATACTTTCCACTAGATGTTGGAACATTGCTGCAGGGACTTGCTTCCATTCAGCCACAACAGCATTAGTGAGGTCGGGCACTGATGTTGGGCGATTAGGCCTGGCACGCAGTCGGCGTTCCAATTCATCCCAAAGGTGTTTGATGGGGTTGAGGTCGGGGCTCTGTGCAGGCCAGTCAAGTTCTTCCACACCGATCTCGACAAACCATTTCTGTATGAACCTTGCTTTGTGCATTGTCATGCAGAAACAGGAAAAGTCCTTCCCGAAACTGTTGCCACAAAGTTGGAAGCACATAATCGTCTATAATGTCATTGTATGCTGTAGCATTAAGATTTCCCTTCACTGGATCTAAGGGGCCTAGCCCGAACCTTGAAAAACAGCCCCTGACCATTATTCCTCCTCCAACAAACTTTACAGTTGGCACTATGCATTTGGGCAGGTAGCGTTCTCCTGGCATCCGCCAAACCAAGATTCGTCCATCGGACTGCCAGATGGTGAAGTGTGATTCATCACTCCAGAGAACACGTTCCCACTGCTCCAGAGTCCAATGGCGGCGCTTGGCATTGCGCATTGTGATCTTAGGCATGTGTGCGGCTGCTCGGCCATGGAAACCCATTTCATGAAGCTGCCGACGAACAGTTCTTGTGCTGGCATTGCTTCCAGAGGCAGTTTGGAACTCGGTAGTGAGTGTTGCAACCGAGGATAGACGATTTTTACGGGCTACATGCTTCGTCAGCTCTAGCAGGGCAGAAATTTGACAAACTGACTTGTTGGAAAGGTGGCATCCTATGATGGTGCCACGTTGAAAGTCACTGAGCTGATCCTACATTTTTTTTATCTATAACCAGTCTTTCCCACCCCTGTATCATCGCCTAGCCTATTAGGTCACCATAACAAAACAGACCCTAGATCAGTGTAGTGACTGGTGTAATGACCCATCTCGTTTTCATACCATTCAGGTTCACAGTGTCGTAGTAAATATAATTGGTTATAGATTGGTCTGACTAAAATGTTGTGCAAAGACCCATTTGGAGCTTGTTTTCAATAAATGCTGTTCCTATGCAAGAACAATGGACAGAGGACCATATCTTGTCACCAGGTGGCCAAGGACAACACCCACGCCACAGGCCACAATCACTTGTTGCTCCCCACGAGTTTCCCTTGAGACACACACACACACACACATCTCACTGTGGACGCACACTCATTCTCAACTCCCCCTTCTACTGGTCGGGTGCCAAGGGCAGAGGACTCTGCCGTGCACCAATGGGGCATCTGCTCTGGACAGAGCAGACCCGCCTCCTACGCCCTCGGGAACCAATCAAGGGACTAGAAGAAGGACCCCTTCCTTTATGTTACATTCTATAAAGTAATGCTGTAAGCTCTTTTTAATGGCCCTTCTCAACTGTCTCCTTAAGAGGCAATTGGTTGGGACCATGCATGTAGCTTGAAGCAGTACCAGCTATCTCTGTTTTAATAAACTGCCTTTTGCTTAAGCAAATTCCTCTCTGTCTAGCGTCGTTGGTTTTGTACTTCCTCTCCAATTATGGTTTCACCAACAAATTGGTAGCAGAGGATGGTTTCTAATTCGATCTAAAGAGTTGGTGCGAGAGGAAAAGGCAAATCATCGATCTAAAAACAGACGGAAGAGTGACCTGAAATCCAGGAGACATCAACTATTCGTCTTGCCTCAGGAACCTGATCAGAGCGCGCTCTTCTAAAAAGGTATGCAGAGCCTGTTAAAACGAAATCTTGCATATTGTATTATAGACCAATACCAAATTTTGATCAGAAGTACTGAGCGTGAGTATGAATACTTGTTAAATAATTTCCATCCTAAATGATTCAAGGCATAAGTGAGATATCTGGTACTGTGATTTACGTATAAGTTTTCACAATTTAAAAGGTCCTATTTTTTGGATAGGTTGTGTGGAAGTGTGTAGTCACATGTATAAGTTTTCACAATTTAAAAGGTCCTATTTTTTGGATAGGTTGTGTGGAAGTGTGTAGTCACATGTATAAGTTTTCACAATTTAAAAGGTCCTATTTTTTGGATAGGTTGTGTGGAAGTGTGTAGTCACATGTATAAGTTTTCACAATTTAAAAGGTCCTATTTTTTGGATAGGTTGTGTGGAAGTGTAGTCACATGTATAAGTTTTCACAATTTAAAAGGTCCTATTTTTTGGATAGGTTGTGTGGAAGTGTGTAGTCACATGTATAAGTTTTCACAATTTAAAAGGTCCTATTTTTTGGATAGGTTGTGTGGAAGTGTGTAGTCACACGTATTAAGTTTTCACATTTAAAAGGTCCTATTTTTAGATAGGTTGTGTGGGGGAGAATGTTTTGACGTATGAGTGGATGAGATTTGACCCATCATTAGGTGGGGGAGAATCACCGAAATTGACCAGAGGTACTAAATTCCCGGAGATGCCAGCTATCTCTGTAATTTCACATTTAAAACGTTCCTATTAAATGGTTGTGTGAAAGGTGCAGTTAACCTGAGACAAAAGTCTCTAAGGGATCCAGTTGCTTCTGTGACTTCACACATAAAATCGGTCCTGAATAAGGTCGTGTGAAGGGTGGCTGTCGAACTGAGAATATGTTTTAGGACGCTCTGAGAACCTGAATTTATTAAGCATTGTAATTCCAATTGGCTTTTGGCTGTGTGTTTTGATGTATTATAACGTGTAATGGATGATGGGAAGTTATAGTGAGACTTATGAAACTGAATACTAATCTGTGGAATTGAGTGAATTTGACTTAGGCTTTCAGGAACCAGGGATTGGGGAGACTGATATTGGATCTGTGCATATTCTTGAACAAGAACTGAGACAATTGAAGCGTGTTGTGTGCTGTGGAGGAATTACTGCATTGGTATATGTGACTGGAATTCTGATTTTTATGATAATGATTGCATTACAAATTATATAAATTAACCCTTTATATACGAGGGTGTCATACATGAGATAAGTCTGTATTGATACCGATAATACATCCTTGGAAATAAAACACCAGGGACGGGATAAGTGTATAAAGATAGAGAAAGCAAGATGGCAGGGCCAAACCCAACCAAACCCAAATTCAATGAATACTTAGAACAACGAATGACAGGGAGAGTAATGCCAGGTACACCAAGGGAGGGAGGTCATATGCCCGCCCTTGATGTACAACAGATAGAAATGACTGATTATGTGAAGAAATTGACGGAATTTTCTGCAGCGCTCTCTTCTCAGGTGCGGAAGGCCCAAGAGGGGGGAGCTGTCGGGAAACACGCCACCACTGAAGGTAAAAGTGGGAGACTGGGTGAGGGGTGAAAGTCCACAAAAGAAAGTGGCTGGAACCCAGGTGGACTGGACCGTACCGAAGTGAAGGAGGTTACTTCACACTCAGTCCAGGTCAGAGGTAAATCAGGAGCACCCTGGCACCATCTAACACATTGCACTCCAGCCCCCACTCCTTCCAGACCATTGTCTGAAGTAAGAGCTGATTTGAGCAGCGAGAACCAATCTTGACAACACAATGAAGAAACCCTTATGGGAACAACAATCTCACTCAGGGAGAAGGAGAACTTTTTCCCCCTGGGAGAGATTGGGAGTGTCTGAATGTTTGTATGTATGTTTTCTGATAGGAATTGGACTCCTGCTGGGCACTCCTTATGAGGTGTTGTTGTGTGAAGCTATTTTGAATTACTTGTTAAATTGACTTGTAATATAGAAGAGGTGGCTAAGGGATTTTTAACAGTACCAACCATGGGAGGGGCAAATCCTCACAAGAGGTCCCAGAATTTACTGGGGACGAGAAATGCTTGATGTAATTAAAATGGAATCCAGGGATAGAAGAAATCTCCATTATATAATCAGGTGGAGGGAGAGGTATGGTTTTGAGGGACGTCTGGACGCAGATAAACTCGAATCCATGCTTAAAACAGATACATAAGGTGTGTAAAGGAGAAATAAGCAGTGAGAGAGAGAGAGAGAGAGAGTAGGAGGGGGCCAGTACCCACTGATAGCCTTACCTAATCTATTGGCGGGGAATGAAAGGGGCCCCAGCAACCTTAGATGTATACAGTAATAATAATAATATGCCATTTAGCAGACAGGCCATGAACACAGAGGACGTGGCCAGAGCGGTAGAAAGAATGACCCACCCCAGAACAGGAATAGTAAGGTTTGGGCTGCCGTTAGAGGGCAGTGGGTTTCAGGGGATGCCCAGAGGACACTTTTGCCATGGGCCGATTACGGAGAGTATGTTGGGAAAATAACTGAATTGTGTAATAGCCTCAGAGAGACATGCAATCCATCATGAGAGAAAGTCAGACAGGAGTGAGTGGAAGTGTTACAATTGTGACAAAACGGGACATTTTGCTAGAGAATGTGAGGAACCGTGTAGTTACTGTGCAAGGAAAGGGCACCAGTTAAGAAACTGTAGGCAGAAGGGGAAGAGAGAAATCAGGAGTCCTCATGACCTGGCTGTTTGGTTGTTGTTTTATAATTGGGTTTTTCAAATAGAAAACAACACACCTAGTATGATGTTTATAAAGCCTTGTTGTTTCAATTTTGGAGGGTTTTCAGCAGGTCAAGGGTGATAGGTCTTAGAGGAGCACACAGTGAATTTTATGGAGTTTTTTAGGTTTTGGCTGAGTTTGGGGTATATATGATTTCTTATGAGAATGAATGTCATGAGGATTAATGAACACTTGGGATAAGTAACATGTATTAAATATTTAGAATAATGGTAATGTTTGGTATACTATGGGGTGGAATTTCAATTGCCTCTGAACTCTGTTTTAACTTTCTGATGTTAATTAATCATCCACACTGGTAAATTCTAAAAGCATGAGAGGAGGACTTTAAGATAGTTTATTTTACCAATAAATAAAAATAAGGGATGGCAATTGGATGATAAATTACCAATATTACCTAAGTGATTGTTAGGTAGGTGATAATATTGACACATGGGCAGTGACATGTGTCAAAAGGAGGGATGGATGGTAGAACAGATTAGACAACACTTTGTTGCACATGGGATTACTAATTATAAAAAATAAAAATAAAGATGTGTTTCTGTGCTCAAAATAATCACCAGGGCAGACAAAGGGCACCTCAGGGTGAGTATCCTCCGGCTAAGTACCCTTTCCAGCAATTGGAAATGGATTTTATAGAGTCATCACGGAGTGAAGGGAAGAAATTTAGAGTAACCCCAGATAAAGATGGGTTATCCCCCTTTGAGAGAGTGTTTGGAAGACCTTACAGAATGCCACAGTTGGCAGGACCAGACAGGCAGACATAGAACTAGAGAGCACCCTAGCAGAACACGTGAGAAGGTCGTTTATTAACCACACCTGTATGTCAGAGGTTTTGTGCCCCCACAGGTGAATTAAAGGAGAAGGTGACCCACTCTATCTAACCAGGAGACTGAAGCAGGCCTGGCGGGAAGGGCCCTACCAAGTACTGCCTTTGCCAGCAGAATAGCTGAGAGATCCATCTGGGTGCATGTCACACACTGTAAAAAGGCAAAACCAGCTACACCTGACGAACAAACACAGAGTTAGGAGAAAGATCCGATCACCACTAGGGCTCGGGGGTTGGCTCCTTAACGAAGATTCCCTTACCCTGTCTGATCATCCCTGTGTGAGTTCGATAGAAGGTAAAGCAATGGGTTGGCCTCTGGCATCTGACATGTTCTCAGGGCGAGGGTGGGGATTCACAGGTCTCCCGACGGTAGGTAGCTGTCTGATTGTGGGGGGGCCATATTCCTAACACACACGGACCCTCCTGTTTCAGCCAGAAGTAGTAGTTAACCTAACACAAGTTGAAAAGGCATAGGAGACAGCTAGACGTAGGGAAAGGGGAAATACTAGGGACTTTAGGGAAGGACATCACCAATCTCCATACACAGTTTAGGGTTGTGAAAGTAGGGAATTATCAGAAAATGGCAGTGCGACCCATATGAGGGTAGGTACTGTCTGAAAGTCTGAATTATGCTAAAACAGATTACAGACCTGACAAGTGAGATATCTTCTTCAACTGGGGCACCCTATAGAGTAAACCTCTCTGAGGGAGGTAGTGAGACAGTGCAAACTATAGACCTGAAGGAAGTAGTACAGATGGAGATGGAGTAAATAGATTTTAACCTGTGGTTGGAATGGATTCAGTATACGGTCTAAAGAGGACTGTTATGCCTGTAGGACAGCCAAACCAAGGTTAACAACTACTCCGTTCCCCTTGACAGGCTTTGACTCTCTGTCAGGTTTATCCTCCATGCAAGCCACCTGGGAATGTGGTGAAAGAGTCTTATGGTAACTTGCACTATCTGTTTCCCCCGATAACAAAGTCATCCCGACCTGGGTTGCCTCAGTTTGAAGTCACAGGGGATTCTAATTGTTTTTCTAGGACTAGTAAGACAGGATACAGGGTAGGGCCTTTTAGCTCCTGCTCCCACACAGAGAATGTCACACCTAAAGAGACCATGACTAATCTCTCCTCTTTGTTGCAGCCAGAGGATTTTAGGAGCCAAAAACCAGACCCGTGCTGACATCTGATGGATGTGTGGTGATAACTGATTGTGAACTCACCTACATACGCAAACAATCAAACGTGTCAGAGAGTGGTGAGTTGTCACATAGAAAGTAGGACCTCCTCCCGGGATCCTTTGATGAAAGGATATATATTGATGGGATCCACAATCAGATCGCAGCTGGGTTTGAATCAAGTATTTTCTGGTGGTCAACAATTAATAAAAATTTAGATTGGATAAATTATATTTAATATAACCAGCAAAATATCTATAAACCACACTCGTGATGCAATAAAGGGATTAGCTGAGCAGACAGTGGCAACTAGCTTAATGACATGGCAGAATAGAATAGCTTTAGATATGCTTTTGGCTGAGCGGGACGGGGTTTGTGTTCTGTTTGGATATATGTGCTGTACTTTCATCTCCAACAATATAGCACCGGACGGGCCCGTGACCAAAGCGCTTGAGTGACCATCACCACGCTGGCGAACGAACTGGTTAAGAACTCTGGTATTGATAGCTCCATAAACGGTTGGTTTGATAACATATTTGGTAAATGGAAAACTATTGTTGTGACTATTCTGGGTGAAGTTATAGCTTCTATGGGTATACTTGTTCTTTGTGGATGTTGCCTTATTTCCTGGCTGAGAGACTGGTTTGGTGAGTACTCTTCTATGGTGGTTACTTGATTTCTGACCCTAGTAATTGTGTTTTTGCTGTTAATGTGTTGTGCTGCTTGCATCGTCCCCTGTCTCAGGAGGTCAGTGGTAGGAGTGGTGCAGGCGTCAGGTATGATGCTGTTGTTACCGGCCCAGGATGATGCAGGTGACTGCTACTGACTCTGAGACCAAGCTGGATGATCCATGTTTTGCCTAGTAAAATACATACACGCATTTATTTTCAGTTCTTGCTCATTTATTACCTTATGTTTTTACTAACCACTGTGATTGTTTATTCTTCCTGATGTGAAGGTAAAGGATTCCTGGGTGGCTGGTAGCCAACTCAGTACATGTTAGGTGTAGGGGAGGAATAGAGGGTTAAAATTATTATTTTTATTTTTTATTAACATTAAATGTTGTGATTTAATTTCCATATCCTGTTATTCTTAAGGGTGATTATACTCTGTTTAGAGTGACACCATAAAATTGTTGGGTTTTATTTTTAATTGGATCTGTATGTGATGAATAGCTTGGAAGGAATGCATTAATGAGGAGCACTGTACTGATATGGATTGTTTCACATAACAGGCTGATAAGAATACTCTCTCTTTGTTGTCTGTGAAACTGTCCTTGAACATGGGTACATGGAGTACAGTGGAATGGTGTCTTTTGGGTGCTGACTGTTGTACCATTAATAAAAACGTCGATAGAATTAACTACATACATTAATGTCCAGAAATTAGAAAACTGGACTCAACAAGGTTTTGAGGCTGTTCATGGACAACTAGCTGCAACTTCATTAATGGCTTTTCAGAATAGAATTGCTGTTGATATGTTACTTGCTGAAAGAGGGGGTTGTGTGCTATGTTCGGGGAACAATGTTGTACTTTTATTCCTAACAATACTGCTGCAGATGGAAGTTTGACAATTGCTCTAGAAGGTTTGAGGACTCTTATTGGTAAAATGAAAGATCATTCTGGGGTTGATACCTCTATGTGGGATTCCTGGATGGATGTTTTTGGTAAATATAAAACCCTTATTTCATCTGTATTGATTTCTATTGCTGTTTTTGTATCAATTCTTACATTGTGTGGATGTTGTTGTATTCCCTGTGCCCGCACTCTGATTAACCGTATAATAACCACTGCTATTGAAACAATTCACAATGACCAAGCCCAGATGTATCCGCTTTTGGGAACTAATGATTTGGAACTGGACGATTTTGAAAGTGACTATCCTCCCTTATGTAATATTAAAGGTGGACCTCTTGATTTTCCTTTTGGGAATCCTGAATGTCTGTATGGTGTTGTCCCTGGGGGTGGATGGGCCTGTCATGATTACAAACCTGAACAGCGACAATTGGAGGTTAGCGATTTCAAAGACCAACTCTGATTGTTGTATTCACTCACTAGAGGGGGACTAACATTGTTTAATTAACTGGCCATATAATTAGTATGCTAGAGGGGGATGGTTGAAATTTTTTACAATTGCATTATGCGTTATCATGTTTTCTTTCCTGCATTATTGTTTTTATTTTAAGACTGATTCAACTATGCTTAATGCCAACATAATTAATGGATCACGTCTAGAAGACGTGAAGAGGGGGATTTGTCGTAGTAAATATAATTGGTTATAGATTGGTCTGACTAAAATGTTGTGCAAAGACCCATTTGGAGCTTGTTTTCAATAAATGCTGTTCCTATGCAAGAACAATGGACAGAGGACCATATCTTGTCACCAGGTGGCCAAGGACAACACCCACGCCACAGGCCACAATCACTTGTTGCTCCCCACGAGTTTCCCTTGAGACACACACACACACACACATCTCACTGTGGACGCACACTCATTCTCAACTCCCCTTCTACTGGTCGGGTGCCAAGGGCAGAGGACTCTGCCGTGCACCAATGGGGCATCTGCTCTGGACAGAGCAGACCCGCCTCCTACGCCTCGGGAACCAATCAAGGGACTAGAAGAAGGACCCCTTCCTTTATGTTACATTCTATAAAGTAATGCTGTAAGCTCTTTTTAATGGCCCTTCTCAACTGTCTCCTTAAGAGGCAATTGGTTGGGACCATGCATGTAGCTTGAAGCAGTACCAGCTATCTCTGTTTTAATAAACTGCCATTTGCTTAAGCAAATTCCTCTCTGTCTAGCGTCGTTGGTTTTGTACTTCCTCTCCAATTATGGTTTCACCAACAACAGGTGCTTCTGTGGTGCCGAGCATTCTGCTGGAGGTGAGTATCCCAGGTTGCGCTGCAACTTGTCAAGCGGAGGGAGAGATGGGCAGTGTTGCCAACTTAGCGACTTTGTCGCTATATTTAGCGAGTATTCAGACCCCTCTAGCGACACATTTTCAAAAAATCGACTAGCGACTTTTTCTGGTGTTATTGGAGACTTTCAGGGCGGGATGTAAATGTTTTTATTTTATTTTTATGAATCGACAGAAGAACGTTCATTTGTAGTTATAAACATATTTAGGGTGTTTTTTACTCACTTTTTGTCTCTCCCACGACGGTATTCCTCTCTCCTACAGCGTCCATCACAATTACATGCACATGGCAAATTATGCAAATTAGGTAATAACGTCACTTCTAGCAACTCTTAGGACAGCCAATAGCTACTTTCCTTACTGAGGAGTTGGCAACACTGGAGATAGGATAGAAAAATGGGGGAAAGGGAGAGGAAAATAAAGAAGGGCTTGTGGAATTATTTTGAGTTTGAGGTGAAATATTAAAATATATAAAACGCTTTGTTAGGGATCGATTAACGGTGTTACCGACGGGAGTAACCATGTTGCAAATGTCTGATTCGAGCGCAAACGTGTTGTAGTGATGAGGCCTGGTTGTATTTCCGCTGCTACACGCTTTAGTTAGTCACATGTCAAAATACATTGCAAACATAGTCAAAGTTATGGCGCTAGCAATTCAACTATTGCTGATATCATTGGTTTTGTGTGATTTTAACTAGTTGTAACGACAATGGCGAAGAAAATGTGCTTCTTGAAGCTAGCCATAGTATCGATAGCCTGCCAGGTGCTAGCAAGGTAAACTTGCCATTCAGTGTAATGACGGTGTTAGCTTACTTACTTGTTAGCTAGCTACCTTGTCACTCGACCCCTAGCTTGTGAACCAGTTGAAATTGACTATTTTGAGTCCATATCACTTCTTGACTAGCTACCTGTAGACTTCATTGCCATATTGTTACACCTAGTATACAAAGTATATTATTCCCAATAATTATTGATTAAAATGAAAGCTAGCTATGTGGTCTGCCCGGACCAGTTGCAGAAGAATGTATTCAGCCATTCGCAAACCTATCCCACATTTCCAAAAAGAACCAATCTAAACCGATACAGTGACAACCTGGAAATGTACCCAGTGATGGCACAGTAACAACCGGATGGAAATGCACCCAATGATGGCATACTGCTTATGCCATAAACCCTTGTGTCAAGCAGATAGCTATGTCCATTAACAGTAAAATATTAGTCTGCCCTCCCCATAGCCTGGAAACCTGACGTTGAATTTCGGAAATGAATGAGCGTTTGTATCAGGAGAGCTTCCTCTCAGGACTAAACATTTTATTTTAACTTACTTTATCAGTTGTCTGTGTGGTTGGTCCTTTGAAAGTAGGAATGTGAGACAATATATCCACAGGAAAGTATATTTACATAAACGTTTCAAAGCACTGGTAGTGCCTATAGTGCAAAATATGAAAATACACACAGTATGAAAAATGTATGCACTAACTGTAAGTCGCTCTGGAAAAGAGCATCTGCTAAAATGACTAAATTGTAAATATATATATAAATACAGTACATTCGGAAAGTATTCAGACCCCTTGACCGTTTCCACATTTTGTAACCTTACAGCCTTATTCAAAAATGGATTAAATTAATTGTTTTCCTCATCAATCTACACACAATACCCCATAATGATCAAGCGAAAACATGTTTTTTGACATTTTTGCAAATGTATTAAAAATAAAACAGAAATACCTTATTTCTATAAGTATTCAGACCCTTTGCTATGAGACTCAATTGAGCTCAGGTGTGCATCCTGTTTCCATTGATCATCCTTGAGATGTTTCTACAACTTGATTGGAGTCCACCTGTGGTAAATTCAATTGATTGGATATGATTTGGAAAGGCACACACCTGTCCAAGAACCCGATGGTCACTCTGACAGAGCTCCAGAGTTCCTCTGTGGAGATGGGAGAACCTTCCAGATGGACAACGATCTCTGCAGCACTCCACCAATCAGGCCTTTCTGGTAGAGTGGCCAGACGGAAGCCACTCCTCAGTAAAAGGCACATGACAGGCCGCTTGGAGTGTGCCAAAAGGCACATAAAGGACTCTCAGACCATGAGAAACAAGATTCTCTGGTCTTCTTTTGTTGTTGGTATTTTACCCCCTTTTTCTCCCCAATTTCGTGGTATCCAATTGTCCCATCGCTGCAACTCCCGTACGGACACGGGAGAGGCGAAGGTCGAGAGTCGTGCGTCCTCCGAAACACAACCCAACCGAGCCGCACTGCTTCTTGACACATTGCCCGCTTAACCCAGAAGCCAGCCACACCAATGTGTCGGAGGAAACACCTTACACCTGGCGACCGAGTCAGCGTGCACTGCACCCGGCCCGCCACAGGAGTCGCTAGTGCGCGATGGGACAAGAACATCGTTGCTGGCCAAACCCTTCCCTACCCTGGAAGATGCTGGGCCAATTGTGCGCCGCCCAATTGGTCTCCCGGTCGCGACAGAGCCTGGACTCGAACCAGGATCTCTAGTGAAGATTCTCTGGTCTGATGAAACCAAGGTTGAACTCTTTTGCCTGAATGTCAAGTGTCACGTCTGGAGGAAACCTGGCACCATCCCTACTGTGAAGCATGGTGGTGACAGAATCATGCTGTGGGGATGTTTTTCATCGGCAGGGACTGGGAGACTAGTCAGGATCGAGGGAAAGATGAACGGAGCAAAGTACAGAGAGATCCTTGATGAAAACCTGCTCCAGAGCGCTCAGGTCCTCAGACTGGGGCGAAGGTTCACCTTCCAACAGGACAACGACCCTAAGCACACAGCCAAGACAACGTAGGAGTGGCTTCGGGACAAGTCTCTGAATGTCCTTGAGTGGCCCAGCCAGAGCCAGGACTTGAACCCGATCGAACATCTCTGAAGAGATCTGAAAATAGCTGTGCAGCGACGCTCCCAATCCAACCTGACAGTTTGAGAGGATCTGCAGAGAAGAATGGGAGAAACCCCCCAAATACAGGTGTGCCAAGCTTGTAGTGTCATACCCAAGAATACTTGAGGTTGTAATCGCGGCCAAAGGTTCTTCAACAAAGTATTGAGTAAAGGGTCTGAATACTTATGTAAATGTGATATTTCTGTTTTCTATTTTTAATACATTTGCAAAAATGTCTAAAAACCAGTTTTTGCTTTGTCATTATGGGGTATTGTGTGTAGATTGATGAGGGGGGGTGTAGTGTCGAGTCAATGTTGCTAATTATTGCTGTTAAACAAAGGAGTCCGCCCATACTGAACTTTGATCATAAGTTTTATTCATATCACAAGATTTCAGCATAAGTATATGGATGTCATGATCACCCGGAGAGCAGTGTCCTCCAAATTACAATGTCTGCTCTGCTCTTCTTCGTCTAAACCCAGTATATATAATCTTCCCCAAAATATGGGTGGCTCCCTCTACTGTCCAATCCCCTGTTTACAACACACTCCCTCTGTTCAATGTGGCGTCACACTAAACCAATTCCCTCTGACACTAAATAAACATCCTCTCAGGTTCCACTTAAAACCATTAACAAAGTCATAATCTTAATACACTACAGGGGGAAAAACATTTAATCAATTTTAGAATAAAGCTGTAACGTAACAAAATGTGGGAAAAGTAAAGGGGTCTGAATACTTTCCGAATGCACTTTACATATACATGCTGAGCTCGTGCACGTGTTCACATGGTTCTACTCATGCTTCAGGTGATAGAAATCTGAAGGCACTACCAGCACTTTGAAAAGTTGATGTAGTTATACTTTCCTGTGGATATGTTGTCTCACATTCCTACCTGCAAAAGGACTATCCGCACAGAAGACCGGTAAAGTAAGTAAAAATATAATTGTATTGAACATTCTGGCTTGTAGGGGTCCAAATACTAATTTATGCCCGACGTTGAATCCAATGCAATTCAACATCGGGTCTCCAAGTTACTCTCCCCATAGACTCATCTTGAACCTAACCTTGATGCATACACATAATACATATGGTAATAGTATATGGTATATTCGCTGGTTGACGGTCCAGGACAGCCACTGCTTGTTAATGCTCGGGACACATCACTCACCTCCTTTTCTCTTCTCTGACGTATCAAGCCACCACACACGACCCCTAGGTCATCATCAGTGCAATGAGGTCACATCAGCTGACCTAGATGATCTAACCTTGTTACAGAGCAAGATGTTAGGATAATGGCTACATAAATATGAACAAAGTATATGCAGCATTACACAGGATTGTTGGGGCTCCTCAGTAGCATGTGTGTGTAGAAGAAATGCGTCAGCGGTGGAGTGTCAGTAGCCCTGTGTGTGTGTGTGAATGATGCATGTCTGCAGTTCAGTGTCTGTGATTGAAAGATAGTGTCAGTAGCTCAGTGTGTGTGTCTCTCTTATTGTCAGATAGAGCATCTGTGGCTGAGCAGAAGGATGGAGAGTTTGGGACTGCAGGCTGTGGCCCTCAGTGATGGCTCCACTGCCTACATCAAACAAGCCATCAAAGGTGACAACAAACCACACTAATCAAATACAATGAAACACTCAAAGCTAACGTTCACATGTCCTAAGTATGTATAGCTGCCACTGATATTAACAATAATACACATTTCTCACCCTCAGATGGTAACCTGGTGGAAGGTGATACTATTCAGTTGGAGGACGGTACTACAGCCTACATCCACCAGGTCACTGTACAGCAGAAAGGTCATTCTACACCCTCAGAACAACATGTCTGCCGGAGGGTTTGGGAATAACCTTGTGTGTGTGTGTTCTGTGAGACCATGTCTCTCCTGATGCTGGCTGTTCTCCTGTCCTCTCCCCAGAGCCCCTGCCCTTTCAGGACGGCCAGGCAGTTAAGCTCGAGGACAGGTCCACCGCATACATCCACCACACACCCAAAGGTATATTAACATCAAACCTGGGCCAGATACTGCATTCACCACTCTAAGAAAAGTTGGCTTGGTGAAGGCAATAGAGTTGTTGTCACCTTGTTTTCTGTGGTCCAATGACTCACACATCAGTTATTATTACTTCTCAAAAGGATGGAAGTAAAGTGATCTCAAACATCCAAACCGAGCCCCTAACCTCTAACCCCTGCACACGGGTGTGACCCCAGTGCTGTGGAGGCAATGCAGCTGGACGGTGGCAGCACAGTGTACATCCACCACCATTTGGGCTTGCAGGTTGGCAGCACCATCCTAACTCTGCAGCCTGGAAGCGCCCTGGAGGAGCTGGCTGCAGACGACACTGTGGACACGGACACCATCACCACCCTGGAGAACTATGCCAAGGTCTCTCTTTTTCTGTCTGTTCTATCACTCTCTCATCTCACATATCCCTGTTTAGTGTGCATTCGTTCTCTGTCTCTTTCTTTCTCAGTTATTTCTCTTGCAAGCTCTGTTTTTCTTTCACTGTCTCTTTTTCTTGCTCTCTCACATACTAAGCAGTTGTACATGTTGTGGTGACATAAGCAATGTAGTACTTTGATTCATTATAACGCTCTCCAACTCTCCTCTCCCCCGTTTTCTCCCTAGATGACTGGGTCAGATGTGGAGGTGGATGAGACCATGAGCAGTACCAATGGACTCCAGGACATAGAGCCCATCGTACAGGTGATGGGGTCGTGGGGTTCCCCTAAGGGTCAGCAGACGGCTGAGAAGACGTTCCGCTGTGACTACGAGGGCTGTGGACGTCTCTACACCACAGCACACCACCTCAAGGTACCATGCACACACACCCTCCACCACAGCACACCACCTCAAGGTACCACGCACGCACACACCCTCCACCACAGCACACCACCTCAAGGTACCACGCACACACACACCCTCCACCACAGCACACCACCTCAAGGTACCACGCACACACACACCCTCCACCACAGCACACCACCTCAAGGTACCATGCACACACACCCTCCACCACAGCACACCACCTCAAGGTACCACGCACACACACACCCTCCACCACAGCACACCACCTCAAGGTACCACGCACACACACACCCTCCACCACAGCACACCACCTCAAGGTACCATGCACACACACCCTCCACCACAGCACACCACCTCAAGGTACCACGCACACACACACCCTCCACCACAGCACACCACCTCAAGGTACCACGCACACACACCCTCCACCACAGCACACCACCTCAAGGTACCACGCACACACACACCCTCCACCACAGCACACCACCTCAAGGTACCACGCACACACACACCCTCCACCACAGCACACCACCTCAAGGTACCATGCACACACACCCTCCACCACAGCACACCACCTCAAGGTACCACGCACACACACACCCTCCACCACAGCACACCACCTCAAGGTACCACACACACCCTCCACCACAGCACACCACCTCAAGGTACCACACACACACACCCTCCACCACAGCACACCACCTCAAGGTACCACACACACACCCTCCACCACAGCACACCACCTCAAGGTACCACACACACACACTCTACATCAATGGTTCCCAACCCTTTTCGGTTAGTGTACTACCAACTGAATTTTGCTCTGAAGTACCCCCTAATGTGCATTTTACCAGTAAGTCTATGGTCTCATGAGTCTTCTCAAGTACCCCCTGTGGATAGGCCAATTTCCCCCAGGCGTCCTAGTACCCCTGGTTGAGAACCACTGCTCTACATCACAGCACACACACCACAGTCAAATCAAAATCTAATCATTTTATTTGTCACGTACAGTTTACAGCAGGTATAAAAGAGGTATGTATGTATGTGTGCGTGTGGTTGTGTGTGTGTGGTTGTGTGTAAGGGTTGGATGTGTGGGCAGTCAGTGCAAATAGTATCTAAGGTGCAGGTTTGTACAGGGAGACAGCTAGGGTTAGCTGTTCACCAGTCTGATGGCCTGATGGTAGACGCTGTGTCGAAGCCTGTTGGTCCGAGACCCTACGCTCCGATACTGTTTGCCAGATGCTAACAAAGTGAACTGTCCGTGGCTCATGTGACTGGAGTCCTTGATGATCTTCCTGTGATTCCTCAGACACCACCTGGTGTAAATGTCCTGAAGGGCAGGGAGCTTGCCCCCAGTGATGTATTGGGCTGTCCGCACCACCCTCTGTAGAGCCTAGCGGTTGAAGGCGGTGCAGTTGCCATACCAGGCGGTGATGCAGCCGGTCAAGATGCTGTTGATGGTGCAGCTGTATAACTTCTTGAGGATCTGAGGGGCTATGCCAGATTTCTTCAGTTGCCTGAGGTTGAAGAGGCGCTGAAGCTTTTGACCGTTTCTACTGCAGCCCCGCCGATGCAGCTGGGGTCGTGCTCCCCTCCCCCCGTTTACTGTAGTCCACGATCACCTCCATGGTTTTGCTGATGTTGAGGAAGAGGCTGTTGTCCTGGCACCACTCTGCCAGGGCTCTAACCTCCTCCCTGTAGGCTGTCTCGTCGGCGATCAGGCCCACCACTGTCGTGTTGTTGTGGGTGTACAGTGACTACAGGAGTTGGATGAGCACACATCCCTGGGGGGCCCCCGTGTTGAGGGTCAGCTTGGCAGAGTTGTTGTTGCCTACCCTCACCACCTGGGGTTGGCCCGTCAGGAAGTCCATGATCCAGTTGCAGAGGGAGGTGTTCAGACCCAGGGCCTGAGCTTAATGAGCTTGGAGGGGAATATGGGGTATGAAAGCTGAGCTGTAGTCAATGAATAGCATTCTCACATAGGTATTCCTCTTGTCCAGGTGGGATAGGGCAGAGTGCAGCGCAATGACGATTGCGTCGTCCGTGGATCTATTGGGGTGGTATGCAAATTGTAGTGGGTCCAGGGTGTCAGTTAAGGTGGAACTGATGTGGTCCTTGAACAGTCTTTCAAAGCACTTCATGATGACAGAAGTGAGTGCTACAGGGCGATAGTCATTTAGGCAGTTTATCTTTGTTTGCTTGGATACAGGAACAATGGTGGAAATCATGAAGCTACCATCTGGGCTGGCTGCCTTGCGAGTACTCACGTTGGCCATAGAGATCGGGAGCACACAGTCCCTTTGAGCGGCGGGGGCCCTCGTAGGAGGATCGGTATTGTTTACCTCAAAGTCAGCATAGAAAGTGTTTAGCTCGTCTGGGAGAGAGCCATCAGTGTTTGCCACACAGCTGGCTTTCCCTTTATAGTCAGGAATGGTTTGTAGTCCTTGCCACATGCGTCACCACCTCAATATACCACACACACACACACACACACGTGTTACCACTTGATAAGATGTGAATGTTATACTAACGTTGCCCCTGTCTTGTCAGGTGCATGAGTGGGCTCATACAGGTGTCCGGCCATAAAGGTGTGACGTGCTGACGTGTGGAAAGGCGTTCGCCACAGGTTATGGCCTGAAGAGTCACCTGCGAACACACACTGGAGAGAAACCATACAAGTGTCCTGAAGACGTGCTTCAAGGCCTTCAAAACCTCCGGAGACCTCCAGAAACACGTTCGCACACACACAGGTTGCAGGATACACACACACACCCTGCATCTTTCCCCCACCACATATTTTCTTCGTTTTTCCCCTCTTTTTCTGTCACTTTCTCTTTCCCTCATCTCGTCATATCTCTGTACTTCTCCACTGAGTGTACAAAACATTAGGAACACCTGCTTTTCCATGACATAGACTGACCAGGTGAAAGCTATGATCCCTTATTGATGTCACTTGTTAAATCCACTTCAATCAGTGTAGATGAAGGGGAGGAGACAGGTTAAAGAAGGATTTTTAAACCTTGAAACATGGATTGTGTATGTGTGCCATTCAGAGGGTGAATGGGCAAGACAAAATATTTAAGTGCCTTTGAACAGGGTATGGTAGTAGGTGCCAGGCGCACCGGTTTGAGTTTGTCAAGAACTGCAACGCTGCTGTGTTTTTCACGCTCAACCATTTCCCGTGTGTATCAAGACTGGACCGCCACCCACCCAAAGGACATCCAGCCAACAACAGGCCAGTGGTCGAAAACGGGTCATTGATGAAAGAGGACAAAGGAGGCTGACAGGAATTGTGCAGAGCAACAGACAGGTTACAGTTAGTCAACTGACAGTCCAGTACAACATTGGTGCTCAAAGACACATAAAATAATGCACAACTCGTCGTGCCTTGACACAAATGGGGTATGGCAGCTGACGACCTTCAGCAAAAAACAAGAATATACGGTTGCAGTGGGCTAAGGAACGAAAACACTGGACACTGGAGAATTGGAAAAACATTGCCTTGTCTGATGAATCCCGGTTCCTGCTGTTTCACGCTGATTGGAGGACTAGGGTATGGAGAAAACCGCATGAGTACTTGCATCCATTATGCCTCGTGTCATCATTGCAGGCTGGTGATGGTGTGGGATGTGTTTTCATGGCACACATTGGGCCCCTTGATAAAAGTGGAGCAACATATGAATGCCCCAGCATATCTGAACATCATTGCCAATCAGGTGCATCCCTTCATGGCAGCAGTATATCCATCTGCGAATTGAGTTTTCCAGCAGAATAATGCCCCATGCCACAAGTCTAGGATTGTCCAGGAATGGTTCCAAGAACATGACAGTGAAATCAGCTTACTGCAGTGGCTTGCCCAGTCACCAGATTTCAATCCAATTGAGCATCTGTGGGATGAGATGGAACGAGCTATTCTGAAATCCACTACCAGCCAACTTGACACTGTGGGACGCATTAGTCAACATGGGCCAGCATCCCTATAGAATGCTTTCGACACCTTCTAGAATCCATGCCCCAATGAATTGAGGCTGTTCTGAGGGCAAAAGGGGGGTGCAACTCAATATTAGGAAGGTGTTCCTAATGTTTTGTACATTCAGTGTAGACCTCTTACGCTCCGTCTCACTTTCTCTCCCTAATTTTCTCCTTTTTATCTTTCCCTCCTTGTTTCCCTCCCTCTTTTTGTTAGATGGGACACTGTTTAAGTGCCTGTTCAAGGGCTGTAGGTGCTCTTCCCCCATATCTCTTTCTTTCCTTCTCTCAATCTCTTCCCCTGACATTTTTCTTTCTCTCTGTCAGATGAGAAGCTGTTTAAGTGTCCGTTTGAGGGGTGTGGTCGTACCTTCACCACCTCTAACATCAGGAAGGTCCACATCAGAACACATGTGCCCTGAACCCTCCTGTGGATGAGGCTTCGTCAGTGCCACTAACTACAAGAACCACATGAGGATACACACAGGTAAGATGCACCCCAAGATAAAACACACACTACTAATACCACATGAAAATACAAACAGGTGAGAGATAACATGACTGTTTAATTAGATACTTCACATGAATAAGTACTCTCTCCCCCGCTCCCTCCCTCTTTCTATCTCCCTCTCCGCCCCTCTCTGTCCTTTAGGAGAGAAGCCCTACCTGTGTACAGTACCTGGCTGTGGGAAACGATTTACGGAGTACTCCAGCCTGTACAAGCACCATGTGGTTCACACACACTGCAAACCTTACACCTGCAACCACTGTGGCAAGACCTACAGACAGACCTCCACGTTGGCCGTGCACAAATGCACCACGCACGGAGACTTTGAGGCCACATGGGATGAGGAAGGTATGTAGAGACACTCCTATAACAAACACCAGTTGTGGACTAATTTCCTCTCGAAGGTCTTAACAGCATTCATTCGTTGAGGGAGTTCTATTAACCTGAGCCGCGGTGCACCGGTCCATGGCCTGTGACGTGAACGGACAAAAGCGGTGAGGAAGGAGCTCCCTTCTGAACAATAATCTGCGCCGCTCAGCCATGTTGTCAACAAGGCAGCATGGTGCATCGTCCAGAAACATACAAACATACACTCTATTTTCCATAAAATATATGTTCATATTTTCAAATTAGTTTTCATTGGGAAGGCAGATGTGTTTTTATCAAAAGCGATCACTTTTGCATGTGAAAACACAGAATCCTACTCATTACTCCACGTGCTTAATCTAGCTGTCACGCCCTGGCTCTGGGGACTCTAGTATGTTGAGCCAGGGTGTGAGTTTTCTATTGTGTTCGGTCTAGTATTGTATTTCTATGTTGGCCAGTGTGGTTCTCAATCAGAGGCAACGGGTATCAGCTATTGCTTGTTGTCTCTGATTGGGAACCATACTTAAGCAGCCAGTTTTCCCACAGTGTTTGTGGGATCTTGTTCCTTTTGGTTTGTACCGTAGGACTGCACGTATCGTTTGTTGTTTTGTTCGTGTTATCATTCTAATTTAAAAAAGCATGTTCACCTTCAACGCTGCGCCTTGGTCCTCCTCCTTCGACGAACGTGACAGAAGATCCCACCAAGACTGGACCAAGCAGCGTGTCCAGGAGCCATCGCCAGGGAGATCTCTAGCGGATCTCCTTCGCCTCCTCGACTGGGTCGAGCCGTGTGAGGAAGAGAGGGGCTTGACTTGGAAGCAGAAGGGCGAAAGGCTGGCGGGAGATATGGAGACCTAGTCCACGGGTAGGAGAGAAGCCCAGAAAATTTTTAGGGGGGGGCTCACGCCGTGGACGACGGGGCAGCAGGAGACCGCGATAGAGCGGCCCAGCGGGTTGGCAGAGGAGGCCGCCAGGTTACGGGGGCCACTGGTCAAAAAGGGGAAGGAAGGTGTAGAGGCACGGCGAGAGGTACTGGGGTGTGTTACCAGTCCGGTCCGGCCCGTTCCTGATCCCTGCGTAGGGCCAGTGGTGTGTGTCCCCAGTACGGTCCGGTCTGTTCCTGTCCCTTGCGCCGAGCCTGTGGTGCGCGTCGCCAGCCCAGTCCGGTCCATTCCTGCTCTCCGCACCAAGTCAGTGGTGCGCTTCGTCAGCCCGGTCCGGCCCGCTCCTGCTCCCCGCACCAAGCCAATGGTGCGCGTCGCCAGCCTGGCCCGGCCTGTTCCTGCTCCCCGCACCAAGCCTATGGTGCGCGTCGCCAGCCCGGCCCGGCCTGTTCCTGCTCCCCGCACCAGGCCAATGGTGCGCGTCGCCAGCCCGGTCCGGCCCGCTCCTGCTCCCCGCATCAAGCCTATGGTGAGCGTCGCCAGCCCGGTCCGGCCCGTTCCTGCTCCCCACACCAAGCCAGTGGTGTGCGTCGTCAGTCCGGCACGGCCCATGCCTGTTCCACCGGTGCCTGGTCCGGCACCGGTCAGCTGCTTCACGCCGGAGCTAGAGCAATCCGCTCCACCAGTGTGCAGTCCAGCTCCGGCCAGCGGGGCCAGACCGGACCAGGGGTACTTTGGGGGGTTGGAGAGGGAGTGGGGATCAGGCCCGGAGCCGGATCCGCCGCCAAGGCGGAGTGCCCACCCGGTCCCTTCCCTGTGGTGTTTGGTTGGCGCGGCCGGAGTCCGCGCCTTTGGGGGGGGGTACTGTCACGCCCTGGCTCTGGGGACTCTAGTATGTTGAGCCAGGGTGTGAGTTTTCTATTGTGTTCGGTCTAGTATTGTATTTCTATGTTGGCCAGTGTGGTTCTCAATCAGAGGCTATGGGTATCAGCTGTTGCTTGTTGTCTCTGATTGGGAACCATACTTAAGCAGCCAGTTTTCCCACAGTGTTTGTGGGATCTTGTTCCTTTTGGTTTGTACCGTAGGACTGCACGTATCGTTTGTTGTTTTGTTCGTGTTATCATTCTAATTTAAAAAAGCATGTTCACCTTCAACGCTGCGCCTTGGTCCTCCTCCTTCGACGAACGTGACACTAGCCTAGGCTACGTCACTTTTGTTTTAATCCGACTTCACCACAGGCTTTGAACGGGGCACCTGGCTCATGCCCGGGAGGCAGCCTTGTTCCAAAACAAATGCAATCACTTTTAACATGGTGCAAACTCTCATTGGGGTAACCCGGGCCAGATAATCGAATCCCCTCATTCGTTGATGACCCGCCTCTGTTTCTCTTTTGCAAAAGCGATGAATGACCATTCACAGGCCTCCTTCCTGGAGGGGGCGGAGCAGAAAGAGGATGGGTCGGGTTCCCAAGACATCATTGGCTCTCAGGTAGTTCTACTTTCCTATCTAGTGATTCCACTTGTGTGATATGGAAAGAAAAGGGCATACATTTTCCACTTTTCCGCTCCGTTTTAGTACATGCTGTCACCACAGTCCCAAGCTGTTGCATTTATCAGAACTTGAGTGTATTATAAAAACAGTTGGTTCTCTGTCCTCCACTTTGACCTGTTCTCTTCTGGCAGGTGGGTCTGTTGGCAGAGGACCTGCAGGCGCTCGGCATGGCCATCACCATGTTAATGCTGGACGGCACAACCATCTCCCTGCCGACCCACCAGACGGACATGATCGCCATGGGACACCACCACATTACCATGGTTACAGGGGAGGGCAAGGAGCTGCAGCAGGTAGGTTACACACACACATACTCCTTAGCCCACACTAGGCTAAATGTATGAAGCAGTATTTGCTCTTAAATGTCAATCTTTGTACTGTAAAGTAGATCAGCATGTTATTGGTGGTTTGTCTTTCCTCTCCAGGTTGCCATAGTGACGTCGGAGGGCATAATGACAGGTGGCTCACAGGGCTCTGGCCCTCACTACCAGCAGGTGGCACTGCTGGCCACGGCTAACGGCACACAGATTGCTGTTCAGGTCAGTACACACACACACACACACACACACACACACACACACAGAGAGGTTAAGAACTTGTCAAGTTGTACTCTTAGCATTATACTGAGTGTTAATAGTATGTGTGTGTAGCTGGAGGAGCAGCAGACGTTGGAGGAGGCCATCAGCATGGCGACAGCTGCCATCCAGCAGGGAGGGCTGGTTCAGGACAAGGACACATCAGAGGGGGGCTGCTGAGACACACTTACCCCCAAACAGCACCCTTTCCTGGGTACGACACGGAGCCCGCTCCGACCAGCTCCAGAGCACTCCTGGAGCCCAGTCTCCTGCCACAAACACAGAGTGAGCGGATCTCAGAAAAAATCAGAGAGAGAATCCGAGGGGCTGTTGTCATGGAGACTGGGTTTAGAATGTTCAGATGTGAGGATGAGCAGATCGATCTTTGTTTGTTTAACCACAATACAGTAGCATACTCATCCTGCTGCTTCTGAAAAGCTGCAGCCCCACTAAAGTTAGCTCCAGTTTAGGTTTGACCTCCAATACAATAATCATGATACAATAACTTTTGGTTTGGTTTTGCAACTCTGACTGCAATGATTTTTCCAGGACCAGTACTGTGTACTTCTGCATCTGCTCATCAAGCTCTAAATCTTGAAGTTTTGGTTTGGAGAACACTCTTAAACAGATGGATTCTTTCAACTGAAACACTGATGAATCTGCTCTGAGTGAGACTGTCGGTCTAAGGAGCTAAAAGTTGCCATGTCTACGTCGTTGAAGAAATGAACAAATCACAGAGTCCAATATGATATCATGCTGTGCTGTATATCTGGATCTGTGCTGAGGTGTACATTTGTCAATAAATAGTTTTACTTTTTTTGTGTGTGTGTGGGTCTACCAGACAATTTCTGGGCATAGTATTTTCACCACCAGGGGTCAGACTCACACCTAGAATACCCTGAACAATTACCATGCTTTGGAGGAAGTCCTCGGCTCATGTTTTGGAGGAAGTCCTCGATTCAGACAATTGCTGAATCGGAAAGTTTCTAGACTTCATAAACTGTAGAAAAAAGTACAGGAAAGGGCTAATTGCTGCTAATTCTTTCCTAAATGTTAACAGAAATGTTACTTTCCTTTGGGAAAGACATTTTCTGGGAATAGATTTTTATGGAGTTGTCCTTTCAGAAAGATAAGCTTCTTGTCTTTGATTATATTTACTGACTTGAGTCTCTCCTATGTGAAGTTTTGTTTGTGGCATCATGTACATTTTAAACACAAGACAAAAGCAGTAACACACCATAAAACGTCACAGTACACAGTGCATCTTAAATGTAATAATGTAAATCTAGCCTTCTACTGGTCCCACTGTTAAGTGGTATGGGTAAAGGAAACAAAAGTTGAGTTCATTCATGTTGTAATGAAACAACTCAAATCATGACAAAAAAAGTGGAAAAATAAACTCTGGGATCAAAACAAAGGTAAAGAGAGAAGACAAAACAAAGGTCTCCATTGAATCTTTGCGTTCCACCGCCGGCTGTCTCCACCTCTCATTTGTTATGGGTTGCCAATGTTGCGCCCACACCCACCCTGCATCCTCCCTGCCTGCCTCTCACACAAAGGGGGATGGCCAAGCAGCACCCCAGCCCTCTCTCCCCTCCCCAGCCCAGCCATGCTCCAACCAGTCCCCCCTTTATCACAACTCTCATGGTGGTAGTAGTTGTGGCGTACAGTGGGTGTGGCTTCACCTATTCCAGATTACTCACAGTCCAGGACCTGTGTTTACGTCTTATGAAATAAGTCCAGGGGAATATGATGATAAACACTGGGGTTGGAGGCTGGGCTCCTTGAAGAGATGTTTGTCCAGGCCAGGAAAAGAGAAGAACTAAACACAGAGGTATGGTGATCTGGCTCTCATCGCTGTTCACAAGGAGCTCCCACCAGGCAGACCACACTACACACCAAACCCTTCCTCCTCCCCTCTCCACCCCTCCTTTCTTTCCTCTGCTTAGTCGCTCTGTTCTCCCTCGACAACAGCACCTGATTGGCTGGGCGGCTGTGACATCACACCTCATCGAGACCAACAGCTGCAGCAAGGAAGAGAGAGAGAGAAGGTAGAGAGAGCAGTGGCGAAGGAGTGGAAGTAAAGCGAGAGAGTGAAAGATGAGTGTTAGAGTGGCCTTGGCTGCTTCCTGTCTCTGGGAGAGGAGAATAGCGCCTACGCCAAGCACTAATACACAACTACACACACACACACCTCAAAGCCTATCACCAACACACACTAATACACAACTACACACACACACACACCTCAAAGCCTAGCACCAACACACACTTATACACAACTACACACACACCTCAAAGCCTAGCACCAACACACATGAATACACAACTACACACACACACACACCTCAAAGCCTAGCACCAACACACACTAATACACAACTACACACACACACACACCTCAAAGCCTAGCACCAACACACACTAATACACAACTACACACACACACACCTCAAAGCCTAGCACCAACACACACTAATACACAACTACACACACACACCTCAAAGCCTAGCACCAACACACACTAATACACAACTACACACACACACCTCAAAGCCTAGCACCAACACACACTAATACACAACTACACACACACACCTCAAAATCTAGCACCAACACACACTCAAGTCTCAGTCTCACACACTTTACCACACACAAACTCCCCGAAGCCTAGCACTCAGCAAACCCCCCTCGTAGCATGTAATTATATCCTCCTTCAGCTAAATGATGCCAGACCAGTGTTTCTTAAATAGTGCATCGGGACTCACTGGTGGGTTGGGGAGGATTCCCTTTTGGTTACAATTTCAGACTACTTTCAGACCTGACTAAACATTGGTTTTGTTGACTTGGTGTCCCAAAAGTTTTAGGTGGGTCTCAGCACAAAAAATGCACTCTCCATTGTGCTGGGTGAAGTTAGAAGACCTCTTATCTGTCTTGCTGGGGGCTGATAGGGTGGCTGGCTCTAGCCATAACTAAAACAACAGACCTCTCCTGTGGTATAATCAGCTGTTATCTTGGTTTACTAATCTGATGAACAGAGACATTCTCAGGAACTGGCTTCCTGCCACAGGTAATCACAATGCAGTGCACCCTGGGAAGGAGGTCGAGTTACAACCTGTAACCCACGGGAGTGGCCTAGGCTCCCTCTGATGTTGATCTGAATGATATGAACAGGGACGGATTAATGCAGGAGCTTACCGGGGCTGAAGCCCCTGGGCCCAGGCCTGTGGGGGGCCCAAGAGGCAGCAAGAAAAGTAATACAAAAAAAGATATATATATATACATATATACAGTATATACTGTATTATATATGTAGTATATATTTTGTATTTTTTTACTGCAACCGCCAACCACAGGAGGATTCAGGAACCCGCTCTCAATGAGTGTAGACAGCCTGCTGCTGCCGCTCTGCTAATCATCAGATGGGGGGGAGGAGAGGAGGTAGGGGGCCCACGTGGGGGGCCCTGCCATGATTGGGCACCTGATTCATCAAAATAAACTAAATAAACTGCATAATAAATAAATGTGACAGGTCAATTGTGTGAGTCAGGGGCCCAAGCCAAACCACAGGAGCCCGCTCTCAAAGTTCAAAATACACCAGAGAGCATAATTTAGCCACAGAGGACCAATAGTTTCAAAAAAATAACTTTGGATTACATTTTATCACAAGCACATACAGGTAACTGCCAAAATAAAGGAAACACCAACAAAAAGTGTCTTAATAGGGTGTTGGGCCAACACAAGCAGCTGCCATAACAGCTTTAATGTGCCTTGGCTTAGATTCTACAAGTGGACCTAAACCATGCCAGGAAAATACACCCCACACACCATAACATAAACTTTGTATATCTCCTTTACTCCAGCGTTTCCTTTATTTTGGCAGTAACTGGTTGCCTACAGTCGAGAAGGCCGCAATTTGGGCAGGATGCGTGCCAAACATACACCTTGTTGCGTTGTGGCCATAGACATATACTGAACAAAAATATAAACTCAACATGTAAAGTGTTGGTCCCATGTTTCATGAGCTGAAATAAAAGATCACAGACATTTTCCAAACGCACAAAAATATTATTCCCCCCCCAAAAAACGGACTTGTTTACATCCATGTTAGTGAGCATTTTTCCTTTGCCAAGATAATCTATCCACCTGACAGGTGTGGTATATCAAGAAGTTGATGCTGGGGACAATAAAAGGCCACTCTAAAATCTGCAGTTCTGTCACACAACACAATGCCACGGATATCTCTGTTTTGAGGGAGCGTGCAATTGGCATGCTGACTGCAGGAATTGCCAGAGAATGTAATGATAATTTCTCTACCATAAGCGTTTTAGAGAATTTGGCAGTATGTCCAACCAGCCTCACAACAGCAGGCCACGTGTAACCACGCCAGCCCAGGACCTCCACATCCGTCTTCTTCTCCTGCGGGATCATCTGAGACCAGCCACCCAGACAGCTGATTAAACTGTGGGTTTGCACAACCGAAGAATTTCTGCACAAACTGTCAGAAACCATCTCAGGGAAGCTCATCTCCGTGCTCGTCGTCCTCACCAGGGTCTTGACCTGACTGCAGTTTGGCGTTGTAACCGACTTTTCACCTTCGATGACCACTGGCATGTTGGAGAAGTGTGCTCTTCACGGATGAATCCCGGTTTCAACTGTACGTTGTGAACAGAGTGCCCCATGGTGGCGGCGGGGTTATAGTATGGAAAGGCATAAGCTATGGAAAACAAACACAATTGCATTTTATCTATGGTAATTTGAATGCACAAAGATACCGTGGTGAGATCCTGAGGCCCATTGTCGTGCCATTCATCCACCGCCATCACCTCATGTTTCAGCATGATAATGCACGGCCCCATGTTGCAAGGTTCTGCACACAATTCCTGGAAGCTGAAAATGTCCCAGTTCTTCCATGGCCTGCATACTCAACAGACATGTCACCCATTAAGCATGTTCGGGATGCTCTGGATCGATGTGTGTTCCAGTTCCCGCCTATGTCCAGCAACTTCGCACAGCCATTGAAGAAGAGTGGGACAACATTCCACAGGCCACAACCAACAGCCTGAAAAAAACAACGCTCCAGGGCCTATGATTTCTTAATCCAGCCCTGGATATGAATCTGTGTGTTGGAATGTTCTGCTGACACACACTAACACGTGCAAGATCTCTGATCTACTCATGCACACGCATGCTGACACACACACCCACACAATTCATTTTAGAAAAGGCCTATCCCCTAGTCCTGTAGGCTTATTCACACACCCATGCATATTTGTCGTAGTATGGAAAGGACATACCCCCCCTAGTTCTTAGGGCTACTTCTTTATGACTGGCTAGTCAAGGCAAAACATGGGGTCCTAATAAACTACTGTTGTTAAAGCTGATGGTTCATCATGCTACCTCGTTTACCCCACATCGTGATCTCTATTATCTGTCAAATGTGCCTTGTCCTCAGGGTGTTTACACACACATACTCTTAAGAGTAGTTTGGCTATTGTTTGGTCACCCCAGAGGTCTGGTTTTGATCATATCACCCTGATCCGTTTAGCTGATGAGAACAGCTCAGGGGGGGAGAGAGGTTGCCTGGCTACCCAAACTCCTTGCTCCGGCCAAACGCTACACGCCCACGGATGTTAGTTTCTTCTCCGCAATTTTAGTTTTTTTATCTTTTAAATCTTTTTAATTTAATTTTTTTTACTAGGCAAGTCAGTTAAGAACTAATTATTATTTACAATGACGGCCTACACCGGCCAAACCCGGACGACGCTGGGCGAATTGTGCACCGCCCTATGGGACTCCCAATCACGGCTGGTTGTGATACAGCCTGGAATCGAACCAGGGGGTCTGTAGTGACGCCTCAAGCACTGAGATGCAGCGCCTTAGACCGCTGCGCCACTCGGGAGCCCTGAGTCTGGATCCGAGTACCTCCCCGAAGATTTCTAGAATGCAAACACTTTCTAACTGTTCTGTTTGGTACCAGAAACCGATGGGTTGGGCGAGAGCCAGAACACACGTGGGTATAGTGGCATTTTGAACATTCGTAATAGGCTTTGATACTTTGATGGGTTACAGATGATCCAATTGCTGATTACTTTGTTTTGTACAACACCCCTCATTTTCACGTCACCACAAACGACTTAAACGATGGCAGTCTCAGACTGAGGTATGTAGCGAACATAGAGCAGCGGAATTCTTCAGTTTGAGTCGTCAGAGAGGAGGGAATGTATCCATAGACCAGTCTAGTCAGTCTAAATCTAAATCCAAGGCCCTGCTAAGTACTGTGTGTTGGCACATTTCTTGTCTCCATTCTGCTGGCTCATTATAGTTTACCAGTGGGTTTAAACCTAGGCGGCTGCTCCCAACGCTGAGGCTGTTATCAGGCTTATCAGGGCCAGTGAGGAGAGGAGGGCGTGGGTGTGGTGGCAGGGCCAGTGGTAAGGCCCAATTTTAAGTGGAGTGGTGTTTGTTTTTCAAACACTCAACATGTCTGTTTTCCATAAGGTTCCACAATTTTGTTGGGTTTCCCATCCCCCGGTCCTCCTCTCTATTAACACAGTCGGAGACAATCTGTCCACCATACACATGTGCACACACGCACAGACACAAAAAAAACACACACACATCAGCAGTGGGCTGCTTTTATGTCTCACCCATCATTGAATGCTCAAGGTACCCAGCATGCTTTGCAAGTGTTTGTTTTAACGTTTACATTTTGGTCATTCAGCAGACGCTCTTGTCCAGAGCGACTTAACGTTAGTGCATTCAACTAAGGTCGATAAACAACAACATATCACAGTCATAGCAAGCAAAAAAAAATCTGTAACCTTTACTGAGAATGTTATTGTAGTTGAAGTGATCTGTTGGTTTATTCTATGTTGGACTACTTTGCTGCCAGTTTTAAAGCTTTTGAAAAAGCTAACATAAGTGCATGTGACAGATGGGAGCAATAATACATACTCTGTTGCATACATACTTAAATTGGCTCCTCTTTCCTATATTATGAATGTGATATATTGCTTACTTCATTGAGAATGTACACTACCGTTCAAAAGTTTGGGGTCACTTAAAAATGTCCTTGTTTTCAAAAAGAAAAGCATTTTTTTTGTCCATAAAAATAACATAAAATTGATCAGAATTACAGTGTAGACATTGTTAATGTTGTAAATGGCTATTGTAGCTGGAAACGGCTGATTATTAATGGAATATCTACATAGGCGTAGAGGCCCATTATCAGCAACCATCAGTCCTGTGGCACGTTGTGTTTGCTAATTCAAGTTTATCATTTGAAAAGGCTAATTGATCATTAGAAAACCCTTTTGCAATTATGTTAGCACAGCTGAAAACTGTTGTGCTGATTAAAGAAGCAATAAAACTGGCTTTCTTGAGAGCATCAGCATATTGTGGATTCGATTACAGGATCAAAATGGCCAGAAACAAATAACTTTCTTCTGAAACTCGTCAGTCTATTCTTGTTCTGATAAATTAAGGCTATTCCATGCGAGCAATTGCCAAGAAACTGAAGATCTCGTACAACGCTGTGTACTACTCCCTTCACAGAGCAGCACAAACTGGCTCTAACCAGAATAGAAAGAGGAGTGGGAGGCCCCGGTGCACAACTGAGCAAGAGGACAAATACATTAGAGTGTCTAGTTTGAGAAACAGGCACCTCACAGGTCCTCAACTGGCAGCTTCATTAAATAGTACCCGCAAAACACCAGTCTCAACATCAACAGTGAAGAGGCGACTCCTGGATGCTGACCTTCTAGGCAGAGTTGTTAAGAAAAACCCATATCTCAGACTGCCCATCTTAATATTTTATTTTTATTGGCCAGTCTGAGATATGGCTTTTTCTTTGCAACTGCCTAGAAGGTCAGCATCCTGGAGTCGCCTCTTCACTGTTGACGTTGAGACTGGTGTTTTGCGGGTACTATTTAATGAAGCTGCCAGTTGAGGACCTGTGAGGAACCTGGACCTCTGCAACTGGAACCTGGACTTCCTGAGAGTCCGCCTCCAGGTGGTAAGGGTAGGCAACAACACATCTGCCACGCTGATCCTCAACACGGGGGCGCCTCAGGGGTGCGTGCTTAGTCCCCTCCTGTACTCCCTGTTCACCCATGACTGCGTGGCCAAGCATGACTCCAATACCATCATTAAGTTTGCCGACGACACAACAGTGGTAGGGTTGATCACCCACAACGATGAGACAGCCTATAGGGAGGTCAGAGACCTATGGGTCTTTAGTCATTTAGGCAGGTGCCAGGACAACAACCTTTCCCTCAACATGATCAAGACAAAGGAGATGATCGTGGACTACAGGAAAAGGAGGGCCGAGCACGCCCCCATTCTCATCGACGGGGCTGTAGTGGAGCAGGTTGAGAGCTTCAAGTTCCTTGGTGTCCACATCACCAACAAACTACCATGGTCCAAACACACCAAGACAAGATTTGGCATGGGTCCTCAGATCCTCAAAAAGTTAAACAGCTGCACCATCGAGAGCATCCTGACTGGTTGCATCACCGCCTGGTATGGCAACTGCTTGGCCTCCGACCGCAAGGCACTACAGAGGATAGTGCATACGGCCCAGTACATCACTGGGGCCAAGCTTCCTGCCATCCAGGACCTCTATACCAGGCGGTGTCAGAGGAAGGCCCTAAAAATTGCCAAAGACTCCAGCCACCCTAGTCATAGACTGTTCTCTCTGCTACCACATGGCAAGCGGTACCGGAGCGCCAAGTCTAGGTCCAAAAGGCTTCTTAACAGCTTCTACCCCCAAGCCATAATACTGCTGAACAGCTAATCAAATAGCTACCTGGACTATTTGCATTGACCCCTTTTACGCTGCGGCTCCTCGCTGTTTATTATCTATTATCTATGCATAGTCACTTTACCCCTACCTACATGTACATATTACCTCAACTAACCTGTACCCCCGCACATTGACTCGGTACTGGTACCCCCTGTATATAGCCTTGTTATTGTTATTTTATTGTTGCTCTTTTTTTTACCTTAATTTATTTAGCAAATATTTTTCTTAACTCTTATTTTTTCTGCTAAATGGCATATTATTATTATTATTATTATTATTATTAAAACTGCATTGTTGGTTAAGGGCTTGTTAGTAAGCATTTCATGGTAACGTCTACAGCTGTTGTATTCGGCGCATGTGACAAATAAAATTTGATTTGATTTCATATTTCTGTTTTTTATTTGTAATACATTTGTAATAATAAACATTTCTAAAAACCTGTTTTCGCTTTGTCACCCCAGAATTGTGTGTAGATTGATGACAAAAAAAAAAAAAAAATGTTTAGTATAAGGCTGTAACGTAACAAAATGTGGAAAAAGTGAAGGTGTCTGAATACTTTCCGAATGCAGGTGCACCGGATTGAGTGTGTCTAGAACTGCAACGCTGTTGGGTTTTTCACGCTCAACAGTTTCCCATGTGTATCAAGTGGGGGTTGTTTTGAGATGGGGAGATCAGGGGGGACCTGGGAGGTTGTTATGTGGGAAGACCGGGGGAGGGGCTGAAGAGGATATGGCTGCGGTCTGGGAGGGGGTGGACCACAAGCCCCTGCACCCCACTGCAAAGGGTCCTTAGAAGAGGGAGGTGTGTGTGCGGATTTATTCAGACAGCTGCCCCTGGATTTGGTGGAGTTCCCGGCATCCACAGGGAACAATTTAGGCTTTGTGAGGTGAGGGGGCTGGGGGGAGTGATGGTGGGGAATTCAGGGGGTGAGAAAGAAGAAGGGAACATGGTCAGAGGGCCAAGAGGAGGGAGAGTTGGTAAACAGCTGCTAAAAGACTCACACCACCCATAAAACTCACCCTGTCCTTTTAAAGTCTCACCTTTGCAGCTTTACTGTGGCCTATTTACTGGAGTTTACTGCTGTTTGACTAGTGTTTCCCTGTTCCAGTGGGATTTACTTTAAAGCCACAGGTAGCTGCTAGGGTCACTCAGGACCATGAAACTAACAAGAGACCATGGGTGTGTTCAGTGAGGTGAAACGTTCTGTTCCTATCTCTTCTACACAATGTTGGAGGAACAGTCCAACATGTTTACCACTGAGACTCATAGAGAATCAACAATCAGAACTAGCAGGGACAGAGCTAACGGTAATGTATTTTTATTCATATTCAAACTAACTCACGAAATCGTTCTTACTTGTTATCATCACTTAGAGAATCATAGACGAAGCAAATGTCTGATCTAATCTGCGGTTGTTTGTATGTTTGTAGTCTGGGTTGTGTTTTGTGAGATGAGTGATATAACATCAATTCTCTGATAGAGAACAAACATATAGAGGTTCAGAGAAAACATCAAACAATCGAGTCATGCTCCTTCTCTTTTGTTTAGTTCTCTAGTCTGAGGTAAAATTACAGCACTAAGATAAAAAAAACATGGGTCATCTCTAGACAGATAGGAGAGAGAGTTGTGGAGGTACTGTGGCTTTGTGTCCTACGAGTGTTTGGTTCCTTACAGTAAAACTACAGTAGAAACAATAAATGACTTCCATAAAAGTTAAAACCTGCATTTTTACAGTTAACAACCCCCAGCTTCCCTCCATAGGGACTTCCCCCAGTTAGCAGCACAGCTATGTCTCAGTTCCCTTCCGCCATGTTGATAATGGGCTACATGACAACAGTGGTGTAAAGTAACTAAGTAAAACTACTTAAGTCGTTTTTTGGGGTATCTGTACTTTTTTATATATTTTTGACAACTTGTACTTTTACTCCACTACATTCCTAAAGAAAATAATGTACATTTTACTCCATACATTTTCCCTGACACCCAAAAGTACTTGTTACATTTAGAATGCTTAGCAGGACAGGAAAATGGTCCAATTCACGCACTTATCAAGAGAACATCCCTAGTCATCCCTACTGCCTCTGATCTGGCGGACTCACTTAACACAAATGCTTTGTTTGTAAATGATGTCTGAGTGTTGGAGTGTGCCCCATGGCTATCCGTAAATAAAAATAAATAAAAATTATTGCTGTCTGGTTTGCTTAATATAAGGAATTTGAAATTATTCATAGCATTTACTTTTACTTTGATACTAAAGCATATTTTAACAATTACATTTACTTTTGATACTTAAGTATATTTAAAACCAAATACTTTTAGACTTTTACTCAAGTAGTATTTTACTGGGTGACTTTCACTTTTATTTGAGTCATTTTCTATAAAGCTATCTTTACTTTTACTCAAGTATGACAATTGGGTACTTTTTCCACCACTGCATGAGAAGTGAGACATGGGCGAAAGAAAGAACACACAGACAGAGACAGTATTGTTTCACATAAGATGTAACGATTGAGACTGAAAGACAATGCGTGGGAGAGGATAGGAGAAATATAGAATGAGAATGAGAAGGTTACTGAGCAGCAACTCTAGTATGTTTCTCTCACGGGGGTCTATTGTATCGTATTGGGCCGGGAGGTAAACCAGTTGTGATGTCACGAGAGGCTACACAGCTTTCAGCGGGATTGCTCAAGTAGTGCAAGGAGACCAGGTTCAACCAAAACAAGGATTTTATTAAAGGTCTTGGGAAACTAACGAAAGTATAACACAATTCTGTTCTCTGGTGGCTCTTTAAGGGTTAACAGTTCAGGGATGTCTCTTCCACATCCAAAATCATAACTCTCCCTCGCTCAAATAACTTTTCCCCAGTCTTACTGTATTCCACGTTGCAGCTAGTGGCCAACCCAGCAAAACGTCCTTCCAAATGTCCCACACGTATTTCCACAGGTGCATATATCCAAAGGTGAGTATTTCCCAAAGGTAAGTATCTCCAAATCCTTATATTCCTCATGGAAGTGGACGTGCAGCACTCTTGTCCTCCCGAGAGCCCAGCTTGGAGACCGTGTCTCTTCCCTTCAACAAACCTTCAGCTCATCCGCTCCTGATTGGTTTCAGCTGCGTGGAAAGATTGGCCATAGAGAGGTTGGAGTTCCCGACCATACCAGCAGATGGAGCCATAGCTGTCTGGGTTTGCAGCCATCTCAGGGGGATGTAACGTCCCTCCAGGACACAGCCTCTCGTGACATCACACATCCCCCTCCTCGGGACCGACGTCCCTCGTCGGGGTAAAGGCAGCGAAGAAGGCATCACGCCGGGAGAGGGCGTCCGCATTGCCGTGGTGCTTGCCAGACTGCTCTCTCTTCAACTCCTCCACCTCTAGGACCAGGGACTCAGCCTCCTGTTGTCTCTCCTTTAGTTTCTTACTGAACGCATCAGCCTTGGTTTTAGCAGAGTTTAGCTTCTGTTGAGCAGCTTTCAGTTCCTTCTCTCTCTCTGCCTCCGCATTCTTCATCTTGTTCTCCAACACCTTGTACTTCTCCTCTGCCTTCTTCTGGACCTCCTTACTACTGCGCAGGGTCTCCTCACACTCCTCGATGGTCCTGCGCAGCCTCTCCAGCTCCTCCTGTTGCTTAGGGAAGGAGCTCTGTTGGAGTTTAGCCTGGAGGATATCTAACTCTTCTGTCTTCATGTCTAACTGTTGCTTTAACAAACGATACCTCTCAGCGGTCCCCTTCAGACCAGACAGTTCTTTGTCCAGATTCTGTAGCTCCGTCTCTGTGTCGGTCTGGGCACCTGCCATCCCTATCAGAGCCCGGGCGGGAGTGAGTAACTCGGAGGATTGCACCGGAGCCTTCCCAGGATGAGTCTTGCCTCTCCGTTTCGAGGTACTCGGGTTATCCTCTCCTGAGACTCTCTCCAGAGTGGGTAAAAGGCTGGGCAGTCTCGTCCAATTAGGACAGGGACGGGGAGGGAATCAACCACCCCCGCCGTCGTGTGTATGGTTCCCCGTGTGCTGGTCATTGTAAGTTCAGTAATGGGGTATTCTCTGGTGTCCCCATGGACACAGGAAACGGGGAGGACTTTCCCCGGGGTCAGACACGTTGGGCCCACCAAAATCCCGGCTACCAGAATCCAGTAAGGCCTCCACATCATGGTGATTCACAGTTACCGGGCAGGTGGGGGGTCGATCTGGGCCGCCATCTACGACTCCCAAGAGCGAGGCAACACGGTGTGTGGGTGCTGAGCTGGAGGACTCCGCAGTGGGCATAGGTTCATCGGCTGGTTTCCCACACTGCCAGGAGATATGTCCCATCTCCCCACACCGGTAACACTGTCGAGTTTCCCCCTCCTGGTGTACTCTTCTTGAACCCGCCTGGTTTCTGGCTCCCCTGGAGCCGGGATAAGTCCTGACGTGGCTGGGTTCGAGACCTTGGGGTCCTTTGGACGGGTTCTTCCCATTTGTGGTGGGGCCGCCCTCCTGGGGTCTTTTTCGGGAAGCATTCAGCATCTCCGCTGTGGCCTGGTACTTTTCCACAGCTTCCACGGTCAGATCAGCCGTGGTCAAGGCCTGTTGACTGATGAACCGTTTTGCCTCATAAGGCAGGGGCGCGTAGGTAACGATCCACCACAACGGCCTCCACCACCGCCGCTGCTGTATTCCTCTGCGGATCCAGCCATTTCCTTGCGATTCGGACAAGTTCATGCATCTGCTCCCGAGGAGGTTGGTCTGGTTGGAAGGTCCAGCTGTGAAAGCGCTGGGCCATACCAAACTTTGTGAGTCCATATCTGCTGAGGATCTCAGACTTCAGGGCATCATAGTCAGTAACCTGGTCAGGGCCCAGGTCCCGGACAGCATTCAGCGATTCCCCGGTTAGGAAGGGGGCTAACAGACCAACCCACTGTTGCTGGGGCCAGGCTTCCCCTAGTGGCCGTGGCCTCAAATGCATGCAGGTATGCCTCAATGTCATCGGTAGCTCCCATCTTAGATATAAAGTCACTTGCCTTTATTGGGCGGGTATTTTGGACCACCCTCTGTCTCTGCAACTGCAATTCCTCTGCCTTCAGAAGGTTGGCTTTCTTTTGCTCCTCCAAGAGAGCCACGTTTGCTTGCATCTGGGCGTGCTGGCCAGCAACAAGGGCTTTCAATATGTCCTCCATTTCAGTCGGGCGGGGAGCCTACGGCCAACTTGGAAAACTGGGTGATCAAACCTTCGGTATCCTCCTCTGACATGCACTATTAACGCTTGAGCGTGCCCGTATTCTCCACCATCTGTGATGTCACGAGAGGCTACACAGCTTTCAGCGGGATTGCTCAAGTAGTGCAAGGAGACCAGGTTCAACCAAAACAAGGATTTTATTAAAGGTCTTGGGAAACTAACACCAGTAAATACACAGTGTCGAGAATAATCTTTCACACTTTAACATCAAATGGTCTCTGAGGAGATGGGTCACAGAGGAAGGATCTCTGGCAGTCATTCCAGGCAACCATGGTCATACGACTCTCATAATCACTCATAGGCCTGTTGCTCTGTCTTCCACTTCAGCCAGTTGGCTCCTAACAGTTTTCTGTTGTGATGGTCTGGGGTGGCCAAGGCCAAACAACGTCCAAACAATTCATAGTTATGGTTGTGTGTGGAGGGAATGGGATGTGGGTGTGTGCATGCGTGTGTTTTATGTGCGGACTGAGGAAGGAAGCCTGAGCTGAGACAACACACTGGCAGCCTCAGGGCAGGGAAGAGTAGCATAGAGATGAATGAGAAAGAGAGAAAAAAAGCTTTGAGATCCTATAGCTTAGGGATTCTAAATGAATCTTTTTTCATGTGGGAACCCATCTACATGTGGTGACTGCTCTGTCAAAGAACCTATTGAATCTCTATTTCACTGGGGTAAGAAGAGACACACTAGCATTACTGTTTACCATCTCTCTACTTCTATAAGTGACTTTCAGTAGCACTGTAGCATGAAGAACCAGTTTCACTTTGTTGTGGGAATTGTGGGAAGTAAGTGAGTCCCACAGAGAAACAGAGACAGCGACATAGACAGAGAGATAGAAAGAGAGAGCGCAAGGCACAGAAATATAGAGAAATAGAGACAGAGACAGATAGAGAAGCAATTAGAGAGAGAAGCAAGAAACCTACCTGGATGCCGCCATCAACCAATGAGAAAGCAGACAGGTCTATAAACTTAGGTCTCTATTCAATCCGCATTGCGAATGTTCAGCTTTACAACGTGATTTAAATTTAAATTGCAATGTTCCCGCTTTAGCAAAGACTGCACACACGTAAATGCTCAAACGCTCAATCAGAAAGTTTATATAGAAGAATATGTAATGCTTCAGTATTACAGATTGAATAGAGTTCAACATTTGACTGGCCCCAGCAGCCCCTACAGGTCAGAGGTCATCCATTCTTTGTCAATGGGCCCTGAGAGAGCTGGGAGAACAAGAGGGGAAAGGAGGGCATGGATTCATTAAACACATGACAGGGCAGACTGGGGGTTTTGTTTAGGCAATTACCTAAAATGTACACACCCATAATCATGTTATCATGTATATTATGTATATAGAACTATTTCTATTTCTATTGTTTTAATACCATTTTCATTCTTTTATTTCACTAGTCCTGCATGTTGGAGCTCGAAGCCTAAGATTTTCACTGTACCCTGCAATCACACCTGCAACCCTGTACATGTGACTATTAAACAATCTGGCCTACATACAATATGAAACAGTGTCACATTCTTGGCAGTGGTTAGGGGGAATTCACAGGTAACTTGAGATGCAGTTTCCTCAATAGAATGTCCTAACAAAGTTAGAGAAGAGGGTGGACGAAAGAGAGGATGGGAGAGAGAGAGAGAGCATCTCCACCCATCTTTGTCCCAACCATGGCCCAACACAAACGACAAACTGACTATAATTATCAAATGAGCACACACATACTGCACTAGTACACAATTCCCATTTGTGTTGACTTTTCAAAATGTGAGTATTCAGTTATCATCTGAATAGATATTTGACTGGCTGTCAGTGTTATCAGTGATGGCCCACATCTTTTTATAGTCTCTCCTATCTGGTGTGTGTTCCAGGAGACCGTACTTATCAGTCTGGCCTTAGCGTCTCTGTCATCGCCACACTCACACACACACATACACACACACACACACACACACACACACACAAACACACACACACGCAGTGCCCTTTTGACTCTGTCCGATGTGTTGCAGACAGAGAGCCCCCACTGACGTCTACTCTGTCTGTCTCTCTGTAGCAACCAAGAATACAACGTCACAAACTATTCAGACTATCTTTAACCTTTACCTTGTACTTCAGGATAAATGCAGACAAAGGTAACCATGGTGAATGTAAATCTGCAAACTCAGCACCTGGCAAAAGAGATACTGTGACTGTGTTTGCTCAGTTTATGGGCTAGTTTTACAACACAGCAGGCCAAATCCGCAGACTACCTTAGACAGGGAACATGTTGTTAGGCTGACATAAGCTCTATTATAGGAGCAAAATGTCCATCATGGCAAGTGTTACATAAAGTACATTTTTGGGTCACTGTGTCACTCTTAACCACCTGTCTACCTCCCAATGCCAAAGAGGATCCTGTGTCAGGGAAGCAGAATTTCCCTGGATAGTTACCATAGTTAGCTTATCATACTGCTATCTTATTTGGGTCTCATTTAGAGTGTGCTTTGCCTATGTGCTCCTAAGACACAGGGTGGCTGCTTTACACAGTCTTGATTGGGTGACGAAGAGAATGGACAACAGGGAGGAGTGTGATATGTGTGTTACGTGACCTACGATGAAGTACAATGATCTACGTGTATGTAGGGTTGTAGGGTCTCCTTTCCTCTGCAATCTAGATCAAGGGAGAAATATGAATTGTGTGTGTGTGTGTGCGCATGTGATGGGTCTGAATTGAGGTGGAATCCACACTGTTTCAACAGACAGAGACTCCCTGCCTCCATCTATGTCTCTGACATATCCCTCTGCTTTATCTATGCCCCACCAATCACACTGTGATGTCAATAAAGTGGCTCCATGTTGAGCCTGACACCCACACCCTGTTTACACACATCACCTCACCTCTCATTATGGGTAATAAACTACCCCCTCTGTGCTTCACCCTAACACCTACATCTTGTTTACACACTTCCAATTATAATCCTTTTCACACCAACTTTGTGATTAAACAAGGACCATTTCACTCACTGTTTTGTTCACACCCACATATATCCCCTCTCCCACACATACATAAATGCTTTCTTCCCCACACACATTCGACACAACCAATACACTGTAAATAATAAGGTAGAGATCAACTCTTAGAAAGTATTTGATTGTCCATATTTTCTGAGAGATATGGTGTGTATATTGTAGTATGTATTTTGAATCTGAAATCAGAGATTGACATAGTTACAAATGTAACTGTTGTACTGATTGACAGCTTAAGAGTCAACTTAATGAAAGAAACAGAAGTACTTAGCCATTTACTTTGTAACCGCAGAGGCTCAGACCTACATAAAAACAGCAGGCAAACTTCTGGAAATTTCCGCTCTAACACATCTACACGTCAACAGGACTCCATCAAAGGCATAAATTGCACTGATTTTTATTTTTTATTTTTAACCTTTATTTAACCAGGTAAGCAAGTTGAGAACAAGTTCTCATTTACAACTGCGACCTGGCCAAGATAAAGCAAAGCAGTGCGATAAAAACAACAACACAGAGTTACATATGGGGTAAACAAAACATAAAGTCAAAAATACAAACAGAAAATATATATACAGTGTGTGCGAATGTAGTAAGTTATGGAGGTAAGGCAATAAATAGGCCATTGTGCAAAATAGTTACAATTTCGTATTAACACTAGAATGGTAGATGTGCAAAAGATGATGTGCAAATAGAGATACTGGGGTGCAAATTAGCGAAATAAATAACAATATGGGGATGAGGTAGTTGGGTGGGCTAATTTCAGAATGGCTGTGTACGGGTGCAGTGATCGGTAAGCTGCTCGGACAACTGACGCTTAAAGTTAGTGAGGGAGATACAGTGGGGGAAAAAAGTATTTAGTCAGCCACCAATTGTGCAAGTTCTCCCACTTAAAAAGATGAGAGAGGCCTGTAATTTTCATCATAGGTACACGTCAACTATGACAGACAAATTGAGAAAAAAAATCCAGAAAATCCCAATGTAGGATTTTTAATGAATTTATTTGCAAATTATGGTGGAAAATAAGTATTTGGTCACCTACAAACAAGCAAGATTTCTGGCTCTCACAGACCTGTAACTTCTTCTTTAAGAGGCTCCTCTGTCCTCCACTCGTTACCTGTATTAATGGCACCTGTTTTAACTTGTTATCAGTATAAAAGACACCTGTCCACAACCTCATACAGTCACACTCCAAACTTCACAATGGCCAAGACCAAAGAGCTGTCAAAGGTCACCAAAAACAAAATTGTAGACCTGCACCAGGCTGGGAAGACTGAATCTGCAATAGGTAAGCAGCTTGGTTTGAAGAAATCAACTGTGGGAGCAATTATTAGGAAATGGAAGACATACAAGACCACTGATAATCTCCCTCGATCTGGGGCTCCACGCAAGATCTCACCCCGTGGGGTCAAAATGATCACAAGAACGGTGAGCAAAAATCTCAGAACCACACGGGGGGACCTAGTGAATGACCTGCAGAGAGCTGGGACCAAAGTAACAAAGCCAACCATCAGTAACACACTACGCCGCCAGGGACTCAAATCCTGCAGTGCGAGACGTGTCCCCCTGCTTAAGCCAGTACATGTCCAGGCCCGTCTGAAGTGCATTTGGATGATCCAGAAGAGGATTGGGAGAATGTCATATGGTCAGATGAAACCAAAATATAACTTTTTGGTAAAAACTCAACTCGTCATGTTTAGAGGACAAAGAATGCTGAGTTGCATCCAAAGAACACCATACCTACTGTGAAGCATGGGGTTGGAAACATCATGCTTTGGGGTTGTTTTTCTGCAAAGGGACCAGGACGACTGATCCGTGTAAAGGAAAGAATGAATGGGGCCATGTATCGTGAGATTTTGAGTGAAACCCTCCTTCCATCAGCAAGGGCATTGAAGATGAAACGTGGCTGGGTCTTTCAGCATGACAATGATCCCAAACACACCGCCCGGGCAACGAAGTAGTGGCTTCGTAAGAAGCATTTCAAGGTCCTGGAGTGGCCTAGCCAGTCTCCAGATCTCAACCCCATAGAAAATCTTTGGAGGGAGTTGAAAGTCTGTGTTGCCCAGCGACAGCCCCAAAACATCACTGCTCTAGAGGAGATCTGCATGGAGGAATGGGCCAAAATACCAGCAACAGTGTGTGAAAACCTTGTGAAGACTTACAGAAAACGTTTGACCTGTGTCATTGCCAACAAAGGGTATATAACAAAGTATTGAGAAACTTTTGTTATTGACCAAATACTTATTTTCAACCATCATATGCCAATAAATTCATAAAAAATCATACAATGTGATTTTCTGGATTTTTTTTCTCATTTTGTCTGTCATAGTTGACGTGTACCTATGATGAAAATTACAGGCCTCTCTCATCTTTTTAAGTGGGAGAACTTGCACAATTGGTGGCTGACTAAATACTTTTTTTCCCCACTGTAAGAGTCTCCAGCTTCAGAGATTTTTGCAGTTCATTCCAGTCATTGGCAGCAGAGAACTGGAAGGAATGGCGGCCAAAGGAGGTGTTGGCTTTGAGGATGACCAGTGAGATATACCTGCTGGAGTGCAGACTACGGGTGGGTGTTGCTATGGTGACCAGTGAGCTAAGGTAAGACGGGGATTTGCCTAGCAGTGAGTATAGATGACCTGGAGCCAGTGGGTTTGGCGACGAATATGTAGTGAGGGCCAGCCAACAAGAGCGTACAGGTCATAATGGTGGGTAGTATATGGGGCTTTGGTGACAAAACGGATGGCACTGTGATAGACTACATCCAATTTGCTGAGTAGAGTGTTGGAGGCTTTTTTGTAAATGACATCGGCGAAGTCAAGGATCGGTAGGATAGTCAGTTTTACGAGGGCATATTTAGCAGCATGAGTGAAGGAGGCTTTTTTGTGAAATAGGAAGGTGATTCTAGATTTAACTTTGGATTGGAGATGCTTAATGTGAGCCTGGAAGGAGAGTTTACAGTCTAACCAGACACCTAGGTATTTGTAGTTCTCCACAAACTCTAGGTCAGACCCGCCGAGAGTAGTGATTCTAGTCGGGTGGGCGGGTGCAAGCAGCGTTCGGTTGAAGAGCATGCATTTAGTTTTACTAGTGTTTAAGAGCAGTTGGAGGCTACGGAAGGAGTGTTGTATGGCGTTGAAGCTCGTTTGGAGGTTTGTTAACACAGTGTCCAATGAAGGGCCAGAGGTGGATCCGAGCTTTACCAGCAGCAAGAGCAAAATCATTGATATACACAGAGAATAGAGTCGGCCCGATAATTGAACCCTGTGGCACCCCCATAGAGACGGCCAGAGGTCCAGACAACAGGACCTCCGATTTGACACATTGAACTCTATCTGAGAAGTAGTTGATGAACCAGGTGAGGCAGTCATTAGCGAAACCAAGGCTATTTAGTCTGCCAATAAGAATGCGGTGGTTGACAGAGTCGAAAGCCTTGGCCAGGTCGATGAAGACGGCTGCGCAGTACTGTCTTTTATCGATCGCGGTTATAATATCGTTTAGGACCTTGAGCGTGGCTGAGGTGCACCCATGACCAGCTCGGAAACCGGATTGCATAGCGGAGAAGGTACGGTGGGTTTCGAAATGGTCGGTGATCTGTTTGTTAACTTGGCTTTCAAATACTTTCGAAAGGCAGGGCAGGATGGATATAGGTCTGTAACAGTTTGGATCTAGAGTGTCACCCCCTTTGAAGAGGGGGATGACCGCGGCAGCTTTCCAATCTCTGGGGATCTCAGACGTTATGAAAGTGAGGTTGAACATGCTAGAAATAGGGGTTGCGACAATTTCGGTGGCTAATTTTAGAAAGAAAGGGTCCAGATTGTCTAGCCCAGCTGATTTGTAGGGGTCCAGATTTTTCAGCTCTTTCAGAACATCAGCTGTCTGAATTTGTGTGAAGGAGAAGCAGGGGGGGGCATGGGCAAGTTGCAGCGGAGGGTGCAGAGCTGGTGGCCGGGGTAGTGGTAGCCAGGTGGAAAGCATGGCCAGCCGTAGCAGAATACTTGTTGAAATTCTCGATTATTGTAGATTTATCGGTGGTGACAGTGTTTCCTAGCCTCAGTGCCGTGGGCAGTTGGGAGGAGGTGCTCTTATTTTCCATGGACTTTACAGTGTCCCAAAACTTTTTGGAGTTATTGCTACAGGATGGACATTTATGTTTGAAAAAGCTAGCCTTTGCTTTCCTAACTGATTGTGTATATTGGTTCCTGACTTCCCTGAAAAGTTGCATATCGCGGGGGCTGTTCGATGCTAATGCAGTACGCCACAGGAAGTTTTTGTGCTGGTCAAGGGCAGTCAAGTCTGAGGAGAACCAGGGGCTATATCTGTTCTTAGTTCTGAATTTTTTGAATGGGGCATGCTTATTTAAGATTGAGAGGAAAGCACTTTTAAAGAACAACCAGGCATCCTCTACTGACAGAATGAGGTCAATATCCATCCAGGATACCCGGGCCAGGTCAATTAGAAAGGCCTGCTCGCTAAAGTGTTTTAGGGAGCGTTTGACAGTGATGAGGGGTGGTTGTTTGACCGCGGACCCATTACGGATGCAGGCAATAAGGCAGTGATCGCTGAGATCCTGGTTGAAGACAGCGGAGGTGTATTTAGAGGGTAAATTTGTCAGGATGATATATATGAGGGTGCCCATGTTTACAGATTTAGGGTTGTACCTGGTAGGTTCATTGATAATTTGTGTGAGATTGAGGGCATCTAGTTTAGATTATAGGTTGGCCGGGGTGTTAAGCATATCCCAGTTTAGGTCACCAAGCAGTACGAACTCTGAGGATAAATGGGGGGCAATCAGTTCACATATGGTGTCCAGGGCACAGCTCGGCGCTGAGGGGGGTCTGTAGCAAGCGGCAACAGTGAGAGACTTATTTCTGGAAAGGTGGATTTTTAGAAGTAGAAGCTCAAACTGTTTGGGCACAGACCTGGATAGTACGATAGAGCTCTGCAGGCTATCTCTACAGTAGATTGCAACCCCACCCCCTTTGGCAGTTCTATCGAGACAGAAAATGTTGTAGTTGGGGATGGAAATTTCAGAATTTTTGGTGGTCTTCCTAAGCCAGGATTCAGACACTGCTAGGGCATCAGGGTTGGCGGAGTGTGCTAACGCAGTGAATAACTGAAACTTAGGGAGGAGGCTTCGGATGTTAACGTGCAAGAAACCAATGCTTTTACGGTTACAGAAGTCAACAAATGATAACGCCTGGGGAGTAGGAGAGATACTGGGGGCTACAGGGCCTGGGTTAACCTCTACATCACCAGAGGAACAGAGGAGGAGTAGAATAAGGATATGGCTAAAGGCTTTAAGTACTGGTCTTCTAGTGCGTTGGGTACAGAGAAAAAAAGCGGCAGGTTTCCGGGCGTTGTAGAATAGATTCAGGGCATTATGTACAGAAAAGGATATGGAAGGATATGAGTACAGTGGAGGTAAACCTAAGCGTTGGGTAACGATGAAAGAGATAGCATCACTGGAGGCACCGATTGAGTCGGTCTTCGCGTGTATGGGGGGTGGGCCAAAGGAGCTATCTATGGCAGGTTGAGCTGGGCTGGGGGATCTACAGTGAAATAGTACAATAAGAAATAACCGAAACAGCAATAAGCAAGGCATATTGAAAGAGGCATAAAGCAATCACAGGTGTTATTCGAGAGCTAAGGCAACAGCTGGTAATGGCGACAAAGTTTGGGCTGAGGCTAAACATAAACAGGATGCGGTACCGTATAAAGGAACAGTCCAGCAGGCATCAGCTGTATAGCTGAGATATCATAAGGTCCGGTGAACAGCAATAGGAGAGTTCAGAGGTAGTTCGGGGGCTGCTATACCACTAGCGAGCAAGAGGCCACGGCTAGCGTGTGCTAGCGGGCCGGGGCTAGCAGATGGATCTTTGTGGTCGACGTCGTAACGGGAAACCTGTTGTAATCACATCAGACGATTTCGTCGGCAGACCAGTCGTGTTGGATCGGCGGGGCTCCGTGTCAACACTAGGAGGTCCCGTCCGGTTGACAGAGAGATAGATAGCCGGGAGAAGGGCCTGACTCGCGGCTAGCTCGAGGCTGATTCCACTCCTCTGTTTCTATGCTTAACTACTCCCCTTCCTCACCCTTTTTCTCTCTTTCTCTCTCCCCCCTCCTCAGTCAAAGCAGCGTAATCCACCACAGGTGCATGTTGCTGCATGAAAAGTTATGTTGGCCTCATAAGCCTCTAACAGTGAGAGGATGATAGGAGGGCTGAGGGGGTTCGCTGAGCTGAAAGAGGCCTTTTGCTGTCTGTTTAGTGCTGGAGGGGTGAGGAGGGCAGGGGGCAGGAGCGAGGTGGGGATGGGACAGATGGTGCTATGGCTACTGTGAGAGGGGAGCCAGGGATAGAGATAGAGAGAGAGAGAGAGAGAGAGAGAGAGAGAGAGAGAGAGAGAGAGAGAGAGAGAGAGAGAGAGAGAGAGAGAGAGAGAGAGAGAGACAGGAGAAGACATAAGGTTCTATCTGCAATCCAATCACACAATGCTGGGTTGTCGATCAATAATAATTGTGTGTAAGGTGATATACTTAGTGAGTCCTGAAGAGGAAGACATCACAAAAGATTCTGAGATCTGGGAATTGAAAAATACTAATTATCTCAAAACTACACATTTTACAGATATCACCTTATATCACTCAGAAGTTGTAGCAAGCTAATGTGACAACAATGCCTGCAATGGACGTTTCCCAGTTACTTTAAATGTTCAAAATCATAGTGTAAGAACACGTTTAAAGCCCCAAAGGATAAGATAATCCAACTTTCAAAATGAGTCTTTTTTAGCTAGCTACAGCAGTCAACTAGCTAGCTGTTTAGCTTTCTAGCGCATTCAATAATTGGTTTGAAAACAATTAACAAGCTAGTTATCTACCACATGTTCTTGTCAAACTGTCAACAGAGTAGCTAGCAAGCAACAAGATATGCCAAATAACCGTCTAAAAACCACTTGAGGACAAATAAATCAGATTTGACCGTTCAGACACAAGTCACATGGCCAGGAATCAGATTTGTATCTGACTTCAAACCACCTACGAAGGTGGTTTGAAACGTGGCTTGAAATATCCTATTCCATGTGCTTTTTGGCTGTTCAGACTACAAGAAAAATAACAGATTCGAATCGGATATGCAAAAAAAATGGATTTGAGTCACTTCAAACTGCCAATGTGAACAAGGCTTAAGAGAGCTGCATTCAGGTATTTTCTCCCCCTCTCTGCTGCTGGATTTTAGGGGCAGAGGAGGAGAGTGAGGAGGGCCAGGCGACACTGAGTGCCCCTCAGAGAGAGAGGTTCAGGAGTTTCTTATTTCTTATGGAAATGGAACCACTGCAGGGCTTCTTTCTCTGTGTGTGTGTTAGATGTGGTACTGGAGGTCACAAAAACAATAGAGCCCTGCTTCTCTGATACCAGCCCCTTCCTGTGCCATCTGTGTGTGTATTGTGTTCGTAATTACTTACAATAAAACGTCCCTGAGTGTACTCCCTAATTCTTGGCATTCATTGTGTTGTATGACTCACATTGTTACATAAACACGCTGCAAAATACATAACTTAAGTTTTTTATTGTCTGGGCAGGTCAGCTTGACTCGAAATCGATTTTGCTAAAAGGTTGAAATCAAAAGGTAAAAGCATTTCAGACATGGGAGTGCCAGCGTGGCCAAAGGGAACCAGACACACACACCCTCAGTACTTTTGGTTTATTTTATAGTATTTACCCCCACACAACCAACCTCAGGGCACCTAGGCTAATACAGGTTTAGAAAACATTACTTCACGGTCTGTAGGTCTATTGGCTGTGTTGTGATTTCCAACACTGTTTGGCATGCTGTTTAGGCTCAAACAATAGGCCTCTCCATTCCTAGAAGGTAGGATTGATGATTCAACACAGCCACTTACCCCTAACAAATGTGTAAGTTCACACAAACACCCTCTTTGAAGGGTTTACTGACAGAAAATAAGGCTGCACAAACACATGCAGGAAGGCTGGGTTCATAATGTAACTTCAGACACATTCTCCCAGGACACAACAGAGGCGTAGTCATTAAGCAGTCGGTTGCGGAACGTTTCTTAAAACGGAAGCAAACGAAACAGGGAGGGAAAAAAGTATTTGATCCCCTGCTGATTTTGTACATTTGCCCACTGACAAAGACATGATCAGTCTATAATTTTAATGGTAGGTTTATTTGAACAGTGAGAGACAGAATAACAACAAAAAAATCCAGAAAAACGCATGTCAGAAATGTTATAAATTGATTTGCATTTTAATGAGGGAAATAAGTATTTGACCCCTCTGCAAAACATGACTTAGTACTTGGTGGCAAAACCCTTGTTGGCAATCACAGAGGTCAGATGTTTCTTGTAGTTGGCCACCAGGTTTGCACACATCTCAGGAAGGATTTTGTCCCACTCCTCTTTGCAGATCTTCTCCAAGTCATTAAGGTTTCGAGGCTGACGTTTGGCAACTCGAACCTTCAGCTCCCTCCACAGATTTTCTATGGGATTAAGGTCTGCAGACTGGCTAGGCCACTCCAGGACCTTAATGTGCTTCTTCTTGAGCCACTCCTTTGTTGCCTTGGCCGTGTGTTTTGGGCCATTGTCATGCTGGAATACCCATCCACGACCCATTTTCAATGTCCTGGCTGAGGGAAGGAGGTTCTCACCCAAGATTTGACAGTAAATGGCGCCGTCCATCGTCCCTTTGATGCGGTGAAGTTGTCCTGTCCCCTTAGCAGAAAAACACCCCCAAAGCATAATGTTTCCACCTCCATGTTTGACAGTGGGGATGGTGTTCTTGGGGTCATAGGCAGCATTCCTCCTCCTCCAAACACGGCGAGTTGAGTTGAAGCCAAAGAACTCGATTTTGGTCTCATCTGACCACAACACTTTCACCCAGTTCTCCTCTGAATCATTCAGATGTTCATTGGCAAACTTCAGACGGGCCTGTATATGTGCTTTCTTGAGCAGCGGGACCTTGCGGGCGCTGCAGGATTTCAGTCCTTCACAGCATAGTGTGTTACCAATTGTTTTCTTGGTGACTATGGTCCCAGCTGCCTTGAGATCATTGACAAGATCCTCCCGTGTAGTTCTGGGCTGATTCCTCACCGTTCTCATGATCATTGCAACTCCACGAGGTGAGATCTTGCATGGAGCCCCAGGCCGAGATTGACTGTTATTGCGAATAATCGCACCAACTGTTGTCACCTTCTCACCAAGCTGCTTGGCGATGGTTTTGTAGCCCATTCCAGCCTTGTGTAGGTCTACAATCTTGACCCTGACATCCTTGAAGAGCTCTTTGGTCTTGGCCATAGTGGAGAGTTTGGAATCTGATTGATTGATTGCTTCTGTGGACAGGTGTCTTTTATACAGGTAACAAACTGAGATTAGGAGCACTCCCTTTAAGAGTGTGCTCCTAATCTCAGCTCGTTACCTCTATAAAAGACACCTGGGAGCCAGAAATCTTTCTGATTGAGAGGGGGTCAAATACTTATTTCCCTCATTAAAATGCAAATCAATTTATAACATTTTTGACATGCGTTTTTCTGGATTTTTTTGTTGTTATTGTCTCTCACTGTTCAAATAAACCTACCATTAAAATTATAGACTGATCATTTCTTTGTCAGTGGGCAAACGTACAAAATCAGCAGGGGATCAAATACTTTTTTCCCCTCACTGTACCGGAATTTCTCCAATAGCAATGCGTATTAAAAGACATTCCGCCTAATGATTACATCCCAGGAAACTGTCAATAGTTCCATCTGTGGCTGGTGTAGAGCATGTCCAGACACAGGTGTCCCCTTAATGATAAACCAAGCCAGTTCTGGAGGCACAGACAAGCCTGGTCCTGAGTGTGAACGCATGAATGAGTAACAAAGTGATAACGCTCCATTCATATAAACCTCTAGGCCGTTCATGCCAACTAGACCTGAAAGGATCAGATGGTGTAATTGTCCTGCCCTGCCCTATGGTTAGGAGCTGTTTTTTTTGCCAAATACTATCCAATCCTTTCAGATCAACACATGGATTTAAGAGTGGGGGGGGCAGTGTAGTTGACAGGTTCCCTTGGCTGACAAAAGGAATAGATCATTTACAATGTGCTACAGGTGCAAAGTGGAGTGTTGATTAGGAACTGAAATGTAAATTGAACCGACCACAGCAAGAGACGATCTAAATTCATAAAGGTTTATTGTAAAAGTGACAAACTGTACAAGTATCTATATATGCACAACATTCATTTAAAAAGTTACTTTTAAATGCTTACTATGCTTCAAATAGCTTACAAACTAAATCCTTCCTCTGTCTAGAACAGTAAGCACTGGTGAGCTGCTCAACAGCTCGGTAGGAAGAGAGGATGCTACAGAGGGCTGAGAGCATAACGCTACCTGGCAGTGATAGACGTTAACATGACGCCAACCAACCACCTCACAACTTATTCACAAAGGCAAACTACGGGTGGGGGAATAACAGAACACTTAAAAAATAAAAAAATCACAATAGTGATCAATATTAAAATCGTAACCCCTTTTTGATCATGTTAATAGTATAAGCCATTTTAGATTTTTTATTTTACTTAAGGCTACTGGGAGCCAAGAGGTGTGAAATTAGTTTTTGCTATTTGTTGAGAGATTGACGAACTCCAGTTTCTCTGAACACTGACTATTGCACAAAAGGATCAAGAAAGTTTGGCAGCTCTTCAACAGGAAAGTCAGACATTTTGTCTTGAGTCTGATTTCAGGGCACAGGTAGGTGAAGTGGTCCCGTAAGATTACAAACCAGCAGTGAACTGCATTATACAGAAATATAAAAAGTTATTGGAGATGTATAGGTAACTGAACAAATACTTGACTCTCCAGTTATACGATTGCTTTAGTTTACAGTTGTGAGAAGTGGCGTGAAGTATTATTACACCATGAGATACTAGCATCAGAATCCCAGAGTAGTTTTTTTACACTTAAAGCCCAGGCTTGAGTGTAGTGTGCTAATACCACAGGACAGAAGCACACTACATACTGAGAGTCCCAGCAGTGCAAAGAGAGCCTATGGGCTGGTAGTCAAACAATACTAAAAAGTGCTACCCAATGTTCTAACAAATACCAGGTGCTTTTAGAATACTCAAATGTAATTAAATAAGTCATGTGAAGTTAATTTAATAAGGGGGAAAATGCTATGAAATGAAAATACAAAAAGGATCACTGTGGGTGGTTGATGGCCTTCACGTCGACGCTGTTTGGCGTCGCCAGTCGCGGTAGTGCCTGGTCCCACACTAGCTCGAGACAGTCATCAGGTAGTTAGTCGGTGGGCTAGTGCGGCCACCAATCAGAAATTGATTCTTGCAGTTGTGTGTGGGGTCAGGGCTAGGAGCTGCTGCGGGCGCTAGGGACTCTGCCTCATAAAGGACACAGATGGAGCCATCCTCCCCGATGCGGTAAGAGACCTCATAAGGGTCCACCCAGAGTGTCAGCTCCCGGGGAAGGAGGGCAAAGAGCTGATCACTAGTAAGTCCAATCCGACCAGCGGCCCTGCCAATGATTGGGTCCATTTCATGATTCATTCTGATGCAGCGGTAGCCGGAGCCCTTCTGTGGTCTGTCGGGGAACCAGTGGTTCTGGTAGTGTTCTGTGAAGAGAACACATGTTCATCAGACAGGTGCACGAAATTAGAACAGTCAACGTATTGCTTTGAAAACAAAGCCCCAGACAGAATAAAACTTAACAGCTGATTCCTGCAATAGACAAGTCAAGCTTTTTTGAATGAGCGTGAATTACTGATATGGGATATTACTACCTACCAACTTTTGCCGTCAACGCTTGCATACCCAAATAGTTATGCTCGAGAATAGACAGTTGGTCGATCCATTCATTGGGCCTAGTTACTAACGTTACTGGTTTCGTCTCGAGACAAGCTTACCTAGGCTAACGAGAATTTGCTGCCTTGCAAAGACAGTGAAGCCATTCGACAAAACAGTATCAAAAAACTACATTTAAGCAACACGTTCGCGTTGTACTTCACCAAAATAGGTAGATAATTTGGCTGAAATGAAGTATCAAATCAAACGTCGATAAAAATAAGCTAGAAAGCGAACAATGTTCAGTTGAATAGACAAAGGCTAGCTAATGTTAGCTAGGTTACCGTTAGTCAACTAGCAAACAGTTTGTATAGGCATCCATTTCGACATGAACTTTAGTACCTCGCAAAGCTCTTTTTTTTTTATTTTGATAGGAAATGTCTAACCAAATTACCTGATAATGACTGTTGGAGACAATCTCTGAAATCATGGAGTTGGTGTTCGCTCAGGAAGCCTCTTGTTCTCAATAGCCTGGAAACAAAAGTCGCTGCGGCCGTTACTTCGGGGCCTATTTCACCTCTAGATGAGTATACTTGGTTCATTTTGCCCGCAAAATAGTTATTTTAGCTCGTAGAAAATAAAATACGTTTCTTTCGACAGGAATGCAGTGTAAAACCGAGGTAACGTAAACTAACGTTGGATAGGTAGCTAGCTAAAATAGCTATGCGGGCCTCACTCAAGTCCTGGGCGAATCCTTCAGTAAATGAAATCTTCAACTCAGAAGCAGTAATATCAACGCAACAAGTTGGCTCTAGCCAACGTAACAATCAGCATTCTTTATCCACAATAATGGTTCGATTGGAAGTCGACGTTTGATGATGTGGCCTCTCGAATCCCACTTCCAAGTTCTCTTTGTGCTTACATTACAGCTTGTGGCCTCTTTTTATCAAGGGTGATGTCACTTAATTGCCCTTTTTGAGTGATTGGCATTTTAACCAATGAAATTCACAGAGAAAGCGCACACACCGCGCGATGTGATTGGTTCACATCGTGGAAAACAATCCAAGAGCGTGGTGGGATGTAACATACAAATAGCGTTCCGGCCAACACCAAATACAGAAACTGACGTCAAACCCTGCTCTAAAAGTATTTGTGACGACAGTTCAATAAATAAAAAAAACACCTCTTACCGTAAGTTTCAAACGAGAACATTTATGTTTTTCTCGTCTATGGTTTTTCCACTACATTTAACTACCGTCTTTAACAACCATTGACACACTCTAACAGGTTTGATGGAAAAATAATTATTGTTTAAACTTTTCAGACACAGTATATACGCTACAACCGGAAGAAAATCTGCGAGAGAAGTTCTTCGATCCTCTTCATCCATGTGAAATGAACACACTATTATTGACAAAAACATTAATCCCAAGTATGCATCCAGGTATTAAACACTTAACATATTTAATTTAATCAGTGCCAATACAATTTTATGTGGTGAAAATAAAAGTGCGAGGGACAAACAGCGAGGGACAAACAGCGTTCAAGTGTGTGGCGTTGTGGTTTCTTTCTGCTGGCGCTACTACAGTGACATCTGGTGGTTAGAAATTAAAATAGAATTGTGCAGTTTTGCCTCTGTTCATCAGTGTACTGCAGTCAGCGTATACCGTAGAGAGTAGTTAGTCTTTAAAAAATGGCTCATCTTATTTGCTCATCTTTTAGTTAACACATCACAATGTAGAATTTTTTTGGTGGGGGGGAATAAGATCCATATCTAGTTCTCCAGAGCCACTGAGATTCATTTTCTCATTCGGCCGACTGCCTGTTGCTTAAATGACACAACCACGTGCTTGACCTGCTTGTCTGAATTGCAAATGAACTTTAGCATTTATCCTCATACAGCAAAGCACACAGCAGCTCCTGAGGTTGTGTGTGTGTTCGTGTTAAAACCATGTCATCATCATATGTCTTAAAACTGTTGAATGAAAGTGAGGGGGGTAATTGGTTGCTCAGTTTCAATGGTTATGACACCTCTGATGTTGTTGCCTGTCTCGACAAGACAATGACCATAGATACCGTAACAGAGTACCCCCCTGACCTGGCTAGACTCCAGCCACTCTCTATGGTCCATCTAGAAGGGATCATCAGTTAGTGTTTAAGCAGAAGCCCATGATGTTTCCTGAGGGTATTATTCTGCCCATGACACACATCCTAAATGTTAGGCTATATTTGGACGGATGATGTCACTGTCGCAGTAATGGAAGGCTTCAAGCACAGAACCCCCTCACCATGGCAACACCAGAATGATTTTCAGCCAAAAGTGGGAGGTTTTGTTGTTGCTGTTGTTGTTTTTTTCCTTTTTGATGTGATCTGCGGCTGCTGTTGATTTTCTTGCAACTTTTTGCACATCGTATGTGTAGTTTATACCTCTCATTTTGTGTGTGTTTGTAGCTAGTTGTGTAAATGCAAACGGCTGCCTGTATGATTGCCTTTTTTTTGTGAAATAGGAAATCTGAATATCATTCTATTAATTTTATTCAGAGCAGTATACATGCATGATAACTCCAGCATGTTACAATAAGTCCATGCCAAATACCTTGTATGACTCCAGTCTGTATCTCTTAAATTCAAGCAGTTTTGCTCAGAAATCCCTTTGATTACTTTATGCAAGAAAGGTACTGTATCTCTTGTCAAGCTAAAAGTCTCTCCTGCCTCGAGCTACAGTCACACACGTCCTAACCATCTAATTACTGCATTAATCACTCTCTAATAAATGTTCTGCCTGGGATTGTTCCTGGAGCTGATGATGTGCTCTCCGGTGCAGGACAGACAGGTGATGGTCTTCGACTGCAGCTGCTACACTTAACAAACCAAGGGCAGAGATAATATGAAATAAAACTGACAGACTTGGACTCGGATGTTGGCTGGATGGCTTGTGAAAACAGGTCATTCCAATCATCAATGGCATTTTAAATCAAATCCTACCTTATTCAAAGAGTATTGAAAGGATCTCCACACATTTTACAAATGGAAAGGAAAAGGGAAAAAATATTGTTCATATTGTACAGTACATGCAGGCCTGTAGTGATAGATGCCTGAGGAGAGAGAGGCTGTGTTGGAGTGTGATGGACAGAGTCAGAGTAATCTCAGTGGACTGATTGCTAGCAAGCTACCTGGCCCTCAGGACCCCACTCTCCCCACCCAAGCTCAGTTCTGAACTCCACAGAGGGAGACAAAACGGTGTTCTGTTTAATGCAAAAGTGAACTAATGGAACCAACCATGCTAACGTGACTTTTCTCTTGCCTTGCATGTTGGTCTATTGGAAGTGGAACACAGCTGCAGGTAGAAGTAGCCTGTAGCCACAGATCTAGGATCAGCCCTATCTGATTAGTTGAATCAGGTGTGTTTATGCTTGTATTGCCTATAGTTCAGGAACCCAGGTGTTGTGTACTATGCAGGCTTCCTGCTGCCTCAGGGCCACTTCCTGTTCTGTGTGGGCAGCATGGAGCAACCTACAGGCGGAGGCTGACCCTGCACTCTGGAGCCTCAGGTGATGTCTGCTCTCACACATATGGCATGGTCATGGGCTCTACTCACACACATACACATTGACACTCACACACACACACTCACACATACATTCACAGAGCCACGCACGTATAAGCACTCACATACACACATGCACAAATGCATGGACGTAAACATTCACATACACACCCACACATGAAAGCATACACACACCCCTTAGCACTTCTCCTAGCTCATCTGATGAGAGCTGACATCTCCCCCAAGACCCTGGTGTTTGCCACCCACGCCACATCTCTCTTCCTCGTTCTCTCTGCCTCTTTTTCCTCTCTCTCTCTCTCTCTCTCTCTCTCTCTCTCTCTCTCTCTCTCTCTCTCTCTCTCTCTCTCTCTCTCTCTCTCTCCCTCTCTCTTTCCCTCTCAGTTTCAGTTTCTCTCTCCCTCTCTCTCTCCCTCTCTTCTTCCCTCTCGGCTTCTGTTTCTCTCTCCCTCTCTTCACTCTCTCTCTGCCTCTCTCCCCCTCCCTCTTTCTCTCTGCCTCTATCTCTCTACTTCTCTCTCTCACACATATACTAACTCCCTCCATGAGAGATAAGCTCAGCCATGAAAGAAAAGTTCAGCCATGAGAGAGAAGTTCAGCCATGAGAGAGAAGCTCAGCCATGAAAGAGAAGCTCAGCCATGAGAGAGAGGCTCAAACATGAGAGAGAAGCTCAGCCATGAGAGAGAAGCTCAGCTTTTCAATCAAAGTTTTATTGCAGGATAAGGGCATGGCTGGTTTCTGGTCCATTGCAAATTGAAGAGTTCAACCCCACTGCCTTAATATTTACATTTCTGATCCTGTGGGTTTAGATCAGGGATGGACAACTGGCGGCCACCCTTTCGTAGACCAGCGGATCAATTTCCAAAGACAAAAAAAGAAAAATGGACTTAAGGTTTGTTGAGAGGCAGAATAGAAGAATACACAAGGTGCAATTTCGAAATGTGGTTGTGCATCATCAGTTTTTCTCTTGTGATGTCTGTCACTGATAGTCACTCAATTAGCCATGTCTGCTAAATGTGTAGAATTGCAGGAAATTGGCTTTAAAACTGCAAAAATGTCTCTCCACCCCATGGCAACATGAGTAGAATTGCAGAAAACTTGCTTTACAGGTCCAATGCAGCCAGCTATCTAAACTTGTAATCATGGTCGAATTACCGACCGGGGGCCCCCCATTGATTTTGTTAGTCACTCTGTCATATCACATTAAAAACTGCAAACATTTCTCTCCACCCTATGGCAACAGCTGTAAAACTGCTACATTTCCTCTCCGTCCCATGGCAAAATGATTAGAATTGCATATATTTTTTAATACAATTGCTAAAACAGCTTTCCGCCCCCTGGGCAAAATGTGTAGATTTGCAGCAAACTTGCTTTAAAACTGCACATTTTACTCTATGCCCCATGGCAAAATGGGTACAATTACAAGAAATGTTCTCTGAAACGTAGAATTTTGCTTAGGGCCCCCAAAAGGCTAGGGCTGGCTCTGACTGCATGTGTAGGTACACAGACCCGTAAACCACTGCGGACCCCCATGTTGCCCATCCCTGGTTTAGATCATGTTTTGCTTTCTCCAACCAAGGAGAGCTAATACCTTAGGTGTTGCATTGTATTTTATTACCATGACCACTACAAAAAAGGCCCATGTGCATGTGTTTAACGTAGTTGAGTATCAAGTTGTGTCGCAAAGTAGTGAGCAATTGTGTACTGTACACTAGGATGCAGTCGGATATGATTATTATTTTTATTTGTATTGCTTTGGTACTATTTTCACAAGTATGTGATACATTTTCACAACTGTTAGTACAAAACTTCAAACTGGACACACTTGTAACGCAGCCAGTCTTTCATTCAAAACCTGTCATTGTGCATTCATTTGGATTGTAAACGTCACTCACCACACAACCATTGATTCAAAATATAAGTTTGTTGTGAAATGTAATGAGAACATTGGTTTAAATCACCAAAACACAATTATATATTTTAAATTTAGTCGTTTTAACTACCAGTTAATCCAATAGCAAACAATGCAAGATACGTGTTTCAAATCGCCCTTAGAAGTGCTGACAGTAATATGCTACAGTACTGTCATAGCCGGCTGCGCACAATTGGCCCAGCGTCGTCCAGGGTAGGGGAGGGAATGGCTGGCAGGGATGTAGCTCAGTTGGTAGAGCATGGCGTTTGCAACACCAGGGTTGTGGGTTTGATTCCCACAAGGGGCCAGTATGAAAAATTAAAAAAGAATGTATGCACTCACTAACTGTAAGTCGCTCTGGATAAGAGCGTCTGCTAAATGATTAAAATGTACTGTAAATTACACAGTTCTCACATTAGGCAATACACTTACATTACCCAACAAAACTGACAGAAAATCTTTATTTTCCATAATATCGATCCAATGTTTAGCATCAAGCCTGTTTTGAGCATTTGGCCTCATTGTTCATGCACCGCGGGAAAAACCTTTTGGCATAACGAATCCAAGCTTGACATTTGTCTGCATTGATGTCGTTACATGCTCGCTCATTAGGATGGCGATCGTACACATTCCAACTCCATGCTGAAAAACATTCCTCAATAGGGTTGAGGAAAAGAGAGTATGGGCTGATGATGTTCCGCTCACGGTGCAGAGTTTTGGTCAGGTTGAAGCCCGCTTCATCTACAAAGATATACTTGTGATGGTTCACAAGTACACGGCCACCATCATGAGGTCTTCTGTCAATTCTGAGGGTAGAACAGAGTATACTGTCAATAGATCATACTGTAGGAATACTGTAACATGTTTCGTGAATTTATATGAATTACAATGTAATTTACTGTAAATGTAATGGTAAAGCGTAGTACATATCCTGCAGACTTACCAGTTCTGACTAAATGTTCTCATGATCTAATTGACAGTTGATCTTTACAGATTGGGGTGAACTAATTTGGCAGCCTCTGTCATGGTAAGGCCTCTGTTTACCACATGGTCAACGACTTCATTAGACAACAGTTCCCTGCCATCTGCCTCCCGCTCTCTGATGTCCACCTCTTTGACGGGGCCCAGGACCACCTCCTTGACGGCCCCTTGGCCATGAGCTCTTTGATTTCTTCCTCTCCCTTGCTGTCTATCCTGCTCCATGTTGAAAGAAATTGGAAGTGCTCACACACACCCTTTGATATGGTGACCAATTGTGATTACCACTATGTGAAATCAATTAGCAATAACGAGTAGTCGTTATGTATGGTAATCATGTACCATACATGTAATTTAGATGTTTATACTTTACAAACACACATTTTTTTCTGTAGTTCTCAAAATCCATATATAGTAGCTTAAAACCTATAGGTTTACCAAACGGTTAAGTGATTAACCATTAAGCGCAGTTGGATTAATTGATGGTCGAATGTATTTAAACATATGAGAAGAGAATCATATGAAAAGTGTTGTGAGCATTGCATTGTGAAAGGCAATTACTTTATATGAAAGGTCTTTCTAGATGAAACACTGATTAGGTTTGGTGAAAAAGTTACTGTGTGATTTTGTGTGTTGTACTTAGTCAATTGAAAATGTGCTTTTTGATGATCTGCTTTTTTGATGATCTGTTTTGAGTTTTGTACTGACAGTTGTGAAATTTTACCACATACTTGTGAAAGTAGTACCAAAGCGATAAAAAAACTAAAGGGTTATCATGGCAAAACAGGAGAAGGTGGCAGAGTGTTTCTAGTTATTGTGCCACTAGTACAGTGATTTAAACCCCAGACTGGGCTCTCTGTATCTGCGGGTGAAGAGGAGGAAGATGTAACACCATTTGACAGTGATGAGGAAAATAAATGCGGGAAATGCAAGAGAGCTTTTCAAACAGACCACTGTGTGTGTTTAAAAAAAAATAATAATTCACCTTTATTTAACCAGGTAAGCCAGTTGAGAACAAGTTCTCATTTACAACTGCGACCTGGCCAAGATAAAGCAAGTGTGTGTGTGTGCCTGTAGTTGTGTGTGTGTGCATGTGGTTGTATGTGTGTGTGTGTCTAGTAAGAATATTTCAGACAAGCTCCAGGAAAGTGCAGATCTGTGTTGCTCTCGTTAGTGAGTGGAGAGTTCTGGGAAAAGGGAGTGAATAAATAAATTATATTAGCCTTTTCTGAGGTGGTGACATGACAGAGGCGTTTACAGTGCTCTCCTCTCCTTCCTGATGGCTCCTTACTAACGGAAAGGCCTCTTCCAGGCCAGGACATGGGGCCATTAAACAGTAAGGTAGAGAGATGAGCAGGCAGGTTCTCTGTGTCAATGTGAAGCATAGATAAACAAATGTATTCTGCTCTGGTCAAGAACTTGCCTAAATCACAATTTCAGTCAGAATAGTTGTCCCCTACACATGAGACTGGATATGTGAAAGGAATATGGCCGAAACCGTTGAGATGCTGCTTACACAGACCCAGTTGTCTTAGATTTGCATACACAAAGCCCCTTCTTCATGGAGAGACATTTAATAAATTGTCATGCTGAATCCCAATGCTTATTTGACTTGATTAATTGTAGCCTGGTAGAAAACTGGGGTCATCGTTAATGACCATTGATGATGCTTCAGATGAGAGGTGGCTGTTTCACTCGGTCAACGGCTAATTCTCACGTCATTGGGTGATGGTTGCAGGTGAAGGTGATTCTTATTAGCATAATAAAATCACCGCTAAACTCCCACTTAATCAAACCGACCGTGAAACCAGGGGTGCATTGAGGTTGTTGAGGAGATTTAGGGTGGTCATGTTCAGTACAATAGAGTGATAATGCCCATGAGATTGTGAGTACAGTAATGTGAATAGCCTATTGTAGCAGCAAGGGAGAGTTGGTAGACATGAAAGGGGCTACCTAGTCAGTTGCACAACTGAATGCCTTCAACCGAAATGTGTCTTCCGCATTTAAGCCAACCACTCTGAATCAGAGAGGTGTGGGGGGCTACCTTAATTGACGTCATCGGCACCCAGGGAGCAGTTGTTGTTGGGGGTTAACTGCCTTGCTGAAGGGCAAAAGGGCATATTTTCCCACCTTGCTGGCTCAGGGACTTGTACCAGCAATCTGTCGGTTATTGGCCCATTGCTCTTAACTGCTAGGCTACCTGCGCAGAGCTGAGTACTGAAATGATTACTGCACACATTATGCATTTACAACAGGGACCTTTTCTTTTTATTTATTTTTATTCTTTTTATTTCTTTTCTAATATATTATTCTCTTTTTTTTTCTTCTTTTTTTTTGGGGGGGGGAATGGATCAGCTTAATATTGCAGATAGATTGTATCTTCTATCAATGTAATTGTCTGCATCACTTCCAATCCCCCATGTTTTTTTTGTTTTTTTGTTTTTTATATATATACTCCCCTTTATTACTTTTCAACCCCACCATCCTTTCCCTACTTGGAGTAAATTAGTGAACAACAATGCCCAGGCCTCTACTTCCGGTCTATACTTACTATCTACACCTTATGGACAGAGTTAATTTTACAATAATTATATTATATATATATTTATTTTTTATTTATTTTTTGCTCCTGAACTTCTTCTACTCTCAACCTCTCAGATCATTTTCATGATGTCCATCCGGTTTGCTTCTATATGCCATATCTTTCTAACTGTGCTCTTTCCCAAAAGCTCCCAACATACAACCTATATACTTATTATGGACACAGTATGCTTACATTATTAGCTATCTTTGTTATTATTTGTTGTTATTTGTTATTAGTCCCATCCTTCAACTCTATTCAATACCTCCCATCTATCTCTTAACACCATCCATATAGGATTTCTATTTGCCATATATATTTCAACCGTACTGTGATGTTTTACAAAAGTTCTGAACCTTTCCATTCTCATTGCTTCTACAGATTGTGAATTAAAAATAAACATTTTTGCTAAAAGTATTATTATATTGTTGATTGATTGACTATGACTTTTCAGATCACCCAGTAATGCTATCTGCAAGGTTAGTTCCAGGTAAATATTGCAATCCTTTAGCCATTCCTGGACCTGTGTCCAAAAACAAGCTACAAATGGACAGAACCAAAACAAATGATCTAATGATTCTGTCTCTTCACAGCAAAATCTGCAGAGCTGGGAAGATTGTATCCCCCATATAAATAACATTCTATTGGTAGCAAGAATTTTATATAATAATTTAAATTGAAAGATTCTAATTTTAGAATCCGGTGTCGTTTTGCGTGTCAGTTCATAAACACTATGCCATGGGATCGGTACGTCAAAGATCTCTTCCCAACTATTTTGCAATCTATATGGGACGGCTGTCAATCCTTTGGTCCTTAAGTGAAACTGATATACTTTTTTATTTATCACAGTTTTCCTTAACCAATAATGTTCTTTAATGCAAGGCCGACAGACAAGTTCCTTACTTTCTCCCCCTTCCACTTTCCTCTTCCACTTTTGCGGTAAGGCTGCAATTATTTGGTTGTAATTTTGGGTAGAGCAGACATTTCCATATGTTTTTGATAGCTGCATGTGCGACATAACTCCACCAGTCCTACCGATGATATCATTTACGAAGATTATACCTTTTTTAAACATTCTGTCAAAAAATAAAGGTTTTTTGTCAATTAGTATATTTGAATTTAACCACAATATTTGTTGCATTATTTGTTCTGTCGTTTCTGGAGGATTAAATTGAAATTGCAACCAACTTTCTATGGCTTGTTTTAGAAATAGTGACATTTGGGAGATTATTTCCTTTTCAAATAACTGAAAGTGAGAGGTTGTAATCTGAATAAAGGGAAAAAGGCCTTTCTTGAACATTGGGTGAGACAATCTTACTAATTTGCTTGAGAACCAGTTCGGATTTAAGTATAACTTTTGGATGACTGAAGATTTTAGTGATAGGTCTAATGCTTTAATATTTAATCATTTCTGTCCTCCGAATTCATATTCATTATATACAGGGACCTTTTCTTTGTCATTTACTGATAATTGTCTCTTCAGAGAAAACTATTTAAATTCCTTGGACGGAAACAGAATGAGAGATGAATATGGATATGTAAGTGATATGTAAGTGAATGCCTCTCATCTCTCAGTCACGCTATCTTTGCTTGGCTTGGCTTGTTTTTCTTGTGCCTCCTCGTCTCTGTGTGAGTCCTTTCCTCATCCTCAGGGTGAACTCTGGCCCTTGTCCATCTTCATCACTCTCGCTCCCTTTCCCTTCGTCATCCTCCCTGTCCTTCCTCCCTCGACCTCCTTCTTCCTCATTCCTCCTCATCCTCTTCCTCCCTCATCCTCCCTCATCCTCCATATCCTTCTTCATCCGTCCCCTGCCCTCTCTCATCCTCCCCGGCCCCCCTCATCCTCCCTCTACCTCCCTAGTCGAAAAGAGAGGGATGAGGCTGGATGCTAACCCTGACTATACACACCAACCCCATTAGGGGTTGCTCAGTGTGGCGTCCAAGTCATTTTGGACATGGGAGGAGATATTTGCTGGTAAAGGACCCTGGGCGAAGCCCAGGCAGGAGAGGATCAACGACGACATCAACGGTGCCGGCCGAAGAGGAAGCCCGAGAAGCAGCCCCAATAAAATGTTTTGGGGGGGCTCACGGGGTGGACGACGAGGCAGCAGGAGGCCGGGAAAGGGCTGACTAGAGAGGACGAGGCCACTATTCTAGAGGTCCTCCAAGACCTGCGGATCGAGAGTCTGAGAGAGGAGGCCACCACGTTACGGGAGCTGTTAGCTCAGAGGGAGCAGGAGTTATCCGTTCAGAGGGAGGCGCTACAGGATGCTCAAAGGGAGAAGGAAGTAGTGGAGGCAAGGAGAGAGGAGCTGGTCAGGCAACAGAAGGAGCGTGGGTTCATAGAGGAACCTAGGTATGCGGAGATACTGTGCCAGCGCCCCGCACGTATCGTGCGAGAGTGGGCATCCAGCCAGGACGGGTTGTGCCGGCTCAACGCTCCTGGTCTCCAGTGCGCCTTCACAGCCCAGTGCGTCCTGTGCCAGCGCCCCGCACATGTCGTGCGAGAGTGGGCATCCAGCCAGGACGGGTTGTGCCAGCTGTACACTCCATACCTCCAGTACGCCTCCACGGTCCAGTGTCACCAGTGCGCCTCACCAGCCCGGTAAGCCCCGTACCTGCTCCCCGCACCAAACCAGTGGTGCGTGTATCCAGTCCGGTACGGCCCGTGCCAGCTCCTCGCACCAAACCAGTGGTGCCTGTCGCCAGCCCGGTACGCCCCGTACCTGCTCCCCGCACCAAACCAGTGGTGCCTGTTCCAGCACCGGTCAGCTGCTCCACTCCGGAGTCAGAGCAGTCCGCTCCACCGGTGCCCAGTCCAGCTCCGGTCAGAGGATCCACTCCGGAGCCAGAGCAGTCCTCTCCACCGGTGCCCGGCCCAGCTCCGGTCAGCGGTTCCACTCCGGAGCCAGAGCAGTCCGCTCCACCGGTGCCTAGTCCAGCTCCGGTCAGCGGCTCCACTCCGGGGTCAGAGCAGTCCGCTCCACCGGGGTCCAGTTCAGCTCCGGTCAGCGGCTCCACTCCAGACCTGGAAGTCAGCCCCTCTCCAGGGTCGGGGCCTCCCACACCAGGGTCCAGACAGGGCTTGGTGCATCACGGGAGTATTGCCGATCCAGGCCCAGACATCAGCCCCTCTCCAGGTTCGGGGTCTCCCACACCAGGGTCCAGACAGGGCTTGGTGCATCGTGGGAGGAAGGAGAGGGGAAGCATCGCACCGAGGTCCAGACTAGACCAGGGGCGCAACGGGGAGGCAGAGAGGGAGAGGTTGTCACGCCCGGAGCCGGATCCGCCTCCGAGGCGGAATGCCCACCCGGACCCTACCCTAATGAGTCAGGTTGGTGCGGCCGGAGTACGCACCTTTGGGGGGGTACTGTCACGCCCTGACCTGGAGAGACTGTTATTCTCTAGGTAGTTTGGTCAGGGTGTGAAACTCTATGTTAGAATTTCTATGTTTAGGATCTAGATGTGGTGTTTCTATGTTTGGCCGGGTGTGATTCCCAATCAGAGGCAGCTGTCTTGCCTACCTTAGTTGTGGGATCTTGTTCCGTGTTTAGGCTTGTATGTGTATAGCCGTAGGACTTCACGTTACGTTGTTTCTTGTTTTGTTTATTTCGTTTAATAAACATGTACGCTTTTCACGCTGCACCTTGGTCTGACCCGTCTCTCAACGTTCGTGACAACCATATGAACTATTATTACTATCCAAGAGCGCACAGATTCTTCTGCTTTTCCATTTTAGGATTTAGACCAGCACAAATAACACAAAATGTAAAACAGCATATTGTGATTTTGGTGGGTGTGTTAGAAATGGAAAAACTGCATGCATAACGTAGGTTGTATGTATAATCCTAGGTCAACTCCAGTAGAATGAGAAACACACTTAACAGACTCAAAACAAGGAAGCCATGCCTAAATGCATCTGTGTATTAACACCCTTCTTGTCAATTTAACAGGTCCATGTTGCTGCTGTCAGTTGTGAGAAGCACATTTACCACTGCATTCAGTCAACCCCAGAATAAAAAAAGGAAGAGGACAGCGTTACACAGGTGTAAAAAAGGTAGCAAAAACAGTACACACAACACTTTAAAATATGTTACTGAGTCTAGCTATTATCAAATCAGGAGAAGAACAAGTGAAGGAAGCAGCATTTGAAAAATGGGTGACAGTAGGGTGGGTTTATAGAGATAAGATGGAGAGTTCCAAAGTGTCCGAAGTTGAGGGACCTTGGGGCATAAAATGTATAGTGTGGAATAACGGGTAGCTAGAGAGATGGTTTGCCATGGAACAACCATAAAATGGGGTGCTGGTGTGCTTCTGCACCCCTTTAAGGTTGTTGTCATACATATCCGGCCCATGTCCAGTCATATTCGGGGTCTCAGCGTGTGTCCCTCAACGTCATTCCGTCTCAGTTGCAGCATTGAAATCGTGGTCTTCGTGTGTCTGGGAATCACAGCATTAAAGACGATGAGTGATCACAGCATTTCCACAAATTAAGCATTGAGGACATCATTTGGTTGACATGGTGATTTACACTATGTCTACTGTGTGTGAATGATGGAAGAATCTTACCCCAGCTGTAGCTCCATTTCAGTGTGTGGTCACTTAGGCCTGTACATCAACCAGTACTGGGACCATTGGAGACTTGGGATGCTTGCACTCAAAATGCTGCTTTAATGTCTTTGGGTCTGCATCTATAAAGGTCAAGTACAAAATGGAAGAAGTTAACAATCTGTGGCTTAGATTGAATTCAAAGTTGACAGAAATGATAAACTAAGCAATACGATGCAACAAACTACTACACATATGAAAGACTGTACCACACAGGCCAGTACAATAGCCTACACATGGAGAAGAACCTAAAGGTACATACAGTCCCAACCAATACTACTCACCCACGACAGACAAGGCAGGTGTGAACCAGTCCTTGGCTGCAGTCTTCTGGTTCACAGCTGCTTCCTTCTTCTTAGCAGCTGCCGCCTTGGCATCAGTCAATAAGTTCAAGTTCAACTTGAGAGTGGAGCATGCATTATATCAATACGCCCCCCCACACACACACACACACACCCCAATTGTACCCAAAATACAGAATACTGACTTAAAAGGGTGGACAGCTCAAGATCTGAAAGGCATGAGTGTGTATAAACTTTTGTTCCAGCCAAGCCCATATCTAATTACAGATCATAGCCTATCACCGTGATTCGGTATGTTGATTATTTAAGTCACCATAACAGGTAGGCCTACTAGCTATATTAATGATCTGCTGTCCAGAAGGTAACAGCAAACATATCAATGTTTTCCCTCAGTAAAGTAAGCACACTGTTGACTCAAGAGAGGATGCTAATTAGTCCATCTCTGAAACCTCTCAAAAAGCCAGACTAAAATAATACAGCTAGCTAGGGTAGCTACAAATGAAGTAGTACTTGAAGTAGGTTACCCACCCCTCATCCAAAGACACAAACAAACATTATCAAGAACGCCTAGCCCTAGCTTCAGCATCTAAGCTAGACTGTTGGTTTATAAAAGCCAAAGAAAGATGCACTTGTTTTTATGAATTTCTCATGCATTTAAATGGCTAGAAAAATAGACGGCTAATGAAGCCATCTAGCCAGGCTAATGTTGCTTACAAGCTAACCATGAGCTCGCTATCTAGCAGGCATTTTCAATTTAAAACTTGCCTAAGACAGTTCACAGAATTGTCAATTTAAACAACTATAGCCAATTTATTAATTACTAGATGTAGCTAACATTAGATGGTTAATCCAGAGATTCTTAGCTTTGCCTCGATTCGGCAATCTCGTCCAGATCATCATGGCCCTGGTGAGTGACGTGAAGCTTGAGACAGGCATTTGTAGTTCTGTATGATAGCCACATTATCAGCTAATTAGCGTTTCATTTTGGGCGTGGGGGGTAAATACAGGCAAATATATTGATAAAAGTCACCTTGTCTGAGAGAGATCTACACTGTTATCAAAATGTCAAGCCAGGGTAAGCCTACACGAAACAAAGCCCTTATTTAAAGTGTTTCTAACATCCACAATGGATGAAATGAATGGTGGTAAAACGATTGGAACCATTTCCGTGTTTGACCGCTAAGTTTTATGGGTATTATGACTCATACTGTGGTAGACTATACTCAGTGATCAGACACAAATGTGTGTGTGTGTGTGCGTGTGTGTGTGTGTGTGTGTGCACTGTAAAACAGACCTGCCTAACTCATTAAAGAAATTGGGTAGTGGCCACTCAAGCATCCCCAACGGTCAGTAGAACTCAAATCATATGTGGTACTCAGTCAATAATATCACTTAATGTTTTTGAGTAATGTTAACAAATATAAGGTTGTTGAGTAAATACAACTTTATTTATTTGTGTTCGGCTAATATTAAGTTATTGAGTTTTTGCAAGTTAAGATTATTTAATAGTTTAATGTCAATCCAACATTTGAATAAGTTGTTCTTACTAAATTCCATTATGTTTTACGTCTTTACTTAAAACATTAAAGTAGTAGTCGGACACATTGGTATGTGATTTAAAAAAAACTTCATTTATCTGGTTTGTGCTGGTATAGAATTATTAAATTGTTGCAATTTCTCTCAACTTAAGAATTTTCAGTTCTTACAACTACTTGCCACTTGGCTCTGTTTGTAAAGAATTGTGGCTAATTCAATTTGATTTTACTTTATGATACTTTTACACATGTTTGAAGAAACAAAAAGTATATTTCTAAAATAGTATTAAGCATTTTGTTGTGCTATGAGGTCAAATGGATCATGATGAACGGATATAAAACCGTGGAGCAAATTGACGTTCAATAATGAGACATTCCCACCATCAACAAGGTCGTGCATCTGTGACGGCCGCTGTTTGGTGCGACGCAGACCCAGTGGAGAGTGTGGTCCCACTGGGCACAGACGTCAATTCAATGTCTATTTCACGTTGGTTCAACTTAATTTCATTTAAATGAAACAATGTTGATTCAACCAGTGTGTGCCCAGTGGGGTGAAACAGAGAAGACTCTCTGTCCTGCTGAGTTTTGATGCAGTCAGTTATCCCGTGAGAGCTTTTGTCCCGAAACCATTACGGTGTTTTAGGTGCCAAGCTGTTGCAGCAGTGTGTAGGAGAGAGATTCCTAGATGTGAGAAGTGTGCAGGAGGACATGAGACAAAGGAATGTGTAGTATCGGTGGAAAAAGTTGTGTGTGTTAACTGTAGGGATACCCATGGTGCTGGAGATCAGAAGTGTTCGATAAGAGAAAGGCAGGTTGAAGTTGCCAGGATCAGAGTAGTATAGAAGGTGTTGTATGCTGAGGCAGTGAAGAGAGTAGTAAAGGAAGATTGGTCCAGGGCGAGGGATCCTAAGTGGAGTCCTGTGAGTAGGCCGAGGCCAATAGAGTGTGATAGGAATAACATGTGCTTCAGTAAGATTTTAATGGGTGTAGGGTTAGTTGGTAGGGTAATATTTCTTCCCCTTTTCCTGTCCTTTTTCCCTTCCCTTTTTTGTGTCAAAAAATGTAATGAATTCACACTCCAGTACAGGAAGTGGCGGTGTACGAACCTTTCAGTTGGTTGTGATCTGCCAATACAAATTTAAAGAAGACGAAGAACAAGTTTGCATGTGCCACTCTTAATGACAGAGACTAATGAAGAATCCTGCTATGACTGCTAAGGTGGGTTAAAATGACAAATCGTTGAATACATAAAACAATATTAAACATTAAGACATGACCACTGAAAATTACTAATCAGAACTACTACTTACACTTGAAAAAAAATGAGTAATGAAGGTTAATAATTTAAGTAGAAGGGACCCTACATTTTTATGTTCACTACAACAATTATTCATGTTTAAGTAACTTAAATCGTTATAACTCAGAATACATCATGCAAATGAGTGTCAAAAAGTTAATAAAACACAAAACAGTTAATTATTTACAACTTAAAAAGATAACCATATGGGTGGTGATGTCACTTTATTACTTTAAGTATTGAACACTGGAATACTTTGATTTGAGTTACTCGAATGGTTCTAGGCAATGGATTTCCACAAACGATTTGAGTTAGCAGAACTTATTACGTTTTACAATGTGTGTGTGGGTGCTGTTCTGTTCTTCATACTCTGCTCTCGCTATCTCTTTCTCTGCTCCTTGCTCTCCTCTCTCTCTGTTTTCCTCTTCCCAACACCCCCACAAATCAACATATAAATGGCTGAATTTCTAAGACATGCATCAATAGCAGGAATCTTCACCACACACACACTCATAACCAAGAACGCCAGCACTGTAAACATTTCTTGAGGACACACACTCACGCTCCATACAAATTCAAAATATATTTTTGTACACACACCCACACACATATTCATACACTCACGTGCATATAAGCACACACTTTCCTTACAGTTAATACAGTTAAGGTTGTCATTTAGTCATCGAGCAGACGTTGGTATCCAGGGCAACGCGCAGTCAGTGAGGGGCCACAGAAGATGAGTCAGATGTAATCAAGCCTACATCCATCTCTCATCTATCAATCTCTCCATCTTTCTATCATCTCTCCTTCTCTCATCCATCCATCATCTCTATGCCTGCCTGTTTATATTAGTACACAGCGCTGCTACAGTGAACTGGTTATTCAGAGTGTGTGTGTGTGTGGTGTGTCGTGCACACATCCGGGAGCAACATAATGTATACAATATCTGTCCTGGTACTGCATACAATATCGTTGTTCATATGTGAGCTTCTTCCTATGTTCAATTGGGGAGAGAAGGGTTCCCCCCTCCAGCTCATGTTGCTTGTACAGAATAAACAGCTTCTGCAGCCATACCCCCGCACCAGAGGGAGAGAAAGAGGGGGGAGAGCAGGAGGGTGGGAGAGTGGTGAGGGAGGGATAACAGGAGATTCAGGAGAGAGAAAGAGAGAGGGTGGGAGATTCAGGTGAGAGAGAAAGAGAGAGTGTGGGAGATTCATGAGAGAATTATGAAGAAAAGGAGGGAGATGGAGAGGGAGGGAGGGAGATCGCGTATGAGAACCTCTATTAGACAGACAAGAATCTCCCTCCATCTGAGGAAAACTTTGCAGGGGGAGGGGGCAGGATACCCCTCTCCTCTCCTCTACACCCTAGTCTCGCCATGTGAGAGGTGACCAATCACAGTGTGTGTGTGTGTGTGTGTGTGTGTGTGTGTGTGTGTGTGTGTGTGTGTGTGTGTGTGTGTGTGTGTGTGTGTGTGTGTGTGTGTGTGTGTGTGTGTGTGTGTGTGTGAGTGCGTGCATACATTAACAGTCCAGCTGGGTTACTATGCAAGAGGGGGTGGAGCCTCAACACAAGGCTGGCACAGAAGGAGGGAGGGAGAGCGGCAGGGAGAGAGAGGGAAGGAGAGAGAGTGTGATAGATAGAGGGAGGGGGTAGAATGAGGGAGAGAGATTGTGTGTGTGAGAGGGTGAGAGAAAGAGCGAGTGAGGGAAAGAGTGGATAGAGAGCTGAGAAGAAGAGAGTGCTGAGATCTTCTCTGTGTCAGTGGGAGCTGCTTCTGTCACTCTGGGTGTTAGCAGAGGCTGCCTCTGGTAGGGAGAGGGAGAGAGAAGTAGAAAGAGAGAACAAGGGAGAAACAGAGAGCGCGAAGGAGGAGAGAGAGATAGAGAGAGGGAGGAGCACAAGGATCTATCCTGGATACTTCGTCACTCTTTCTCCTCCTCTTCCTCTCGTTCTCCGGACTCGTCTTTAGAACAGAGGGAAACCTCAGACTCAGTGCTCATCCGTTGCCGTGGCAATGGGCTGTCGGCTCTCAGGGCCGTGGTTCGGCGATGGATTGGGGGTTAGTGTGCACCCTTCTAAATATGTGTGTGTGTACATGCTTTCGTGCGTGCGTATGTGCATCTATGTGTGTGTGTGGCGTACCTGTGTGGATGGGATTTATGGATAGAGGCAGGGTTGTGGTGATGTGTTGGTGTCATGTAGATGATCAAGGAGATGGAGAATAACGGAACAGAATACACACCATGACATGATGCCTGCTGTGTGTGTGTGTTTGTGTGTGTGCACGCTTGCATATGTGTATGCGTGCATGTGGGCGTGTGAGAATACAGAATAAGAGTTAGATGGTATATTATAATAAGAGAAATGTCATATGTGTGTGAAAGAGTTCTTCTATCTTCTAGAGAGATTGTGTCTACAGACAGATCTGTTCTGCTGTCTCTGTTCTAGCAACATTCAGCTCTGTGTATTATAGTGAGGCTCTGTGTGTGTGTACGTTCATGTGTGCGTGAGTGTGTGCGTGTGTGCATGACAGTGTGTGTGGGTACAGTTGTGGGTGTGTGTGGCAGCCTCTTGTGACCAGCGTTGATGATTACAAGGAGTGACAGCCTTGCCCATCCAATACCACTGAGAGCTGTGACTCTGTCTCTCTGTCTCTCCACCTCTCTCTTTCGCTTGATCTCTCTTGCTTTCTCTGTCCCCTCTCCTCCTCTCTCTTTCACTCTTCCCCTCCTCTCTTTCTCAATCCTCTCCCCTCTCTCCCCTCCTGTCTCTCACTTTCTCTCTATTCACTTATCCTATTTACCTTACAAATTGTCTCTCTCCACATTTCCATCTCTACTGTTCATCGTCTCCTCTCCTCTCCTCTCCTCTCCTCTCCTCTCCTCTCCTCTCCTCTCCTCTCCTCCCACTTTCTCTCTATTCACTTATACTATTTACCTTACATTTATCTCTCTCCACATTTCCATCTCTACTGTTCATAGTCTCCTCTTACCATAAAAAAGGTAGTATGTTACCGTACCGTATTTTACAGTATCCAATACTGTTACTGTAATATTTCTTACTATTGTTTTTACTGTAATTTACCGACAACTGGCTGCCTGTACGTTAATGTAAAACAACAGTACAGTGCGTTACTGTAATATTTTTACAGTAAATGTAAGGAATGAATGAATTGATTAATTCCTTAACTAATTGAGGGGAGATGGGGTTTGTATTTTACAGTATTTTACCGTAATTGCATGGGATTGGTGCAAGCAGATTGGCTGCTAGGTAATGTGTTTACATATTACAGCATATCAATGAATACCAGTTTGGAAGCCTTTGTTAAGGGCCCTTAAAAAGCCCACATTTTGGCTTTTATATCACTTGCACTGCTAGAGACCTATTAACAAAGGCTTCCAAACTGGCAGTGACTAGAGGGCAAAACAGACCAAAGGACATGGCAAATACTCAACCATTAAATGTTTGAGACTTGCTGCCACTCCAATCTGTCCCCTATACACATTTAATTGTTGGGGCACTACTACCACATATCAGTTGAAGGTGCACTATGCAGGAATCGCTCCACCATTTCCTAGATGCTAAAATTCTAATAGTTTGCCTAATTTCAGTTTATGTGACAAAACAAAAAAGTTTAGTATAGAGAATCATTGTGTCATCTAAACCACTGCGAAATATATTTTCCATAACCAAAAATATTGTATTTTCAGCTTTTTTAAGCTAGTGTACGAAACCAAATTAAAAGACACAAAACAAAACTTAAGAACGGGATGCATAGAAATAGCGCACATAGAACAGATCTACTGCTTCTTAGACTTGCTTTCAATGGGAATGACAGATCTATAACTCACACTTGTATGTGAATTTGGTCGGGTCACCCATAAAGTTACATATTGCAGCTTTACATTGGTACAGCACTCTCACAAATGTAGCCTCTTACAAGGCACGCCTCAAAATATGTTAATGAGCCAGAAACAATACCATGCAACAACTAGTGATCAAAAGGTTTTTGGCGTTCCAAAAATACAGTACGGTAATGTATTCTGTGGGGTGGAATTACAGTACAATTAGAAATAAAGCAATTCTTTACTTGCCCACAACATTTTCCCACAATGCACCATCATTTACAATATGCTGCTGTATAATGCTTCACAGTATTTTAATGTTGATAAATGTACAACTTTACCGTCTAAATCCCAGTTTTCCATTAAAGTGTAATATTCGGTATAATTAATTTGTAAATCATATAAATGTTGTTTGGTTGATTCACTTCAGACCTTGATGCCGCTCAATCCGATCACTCACAGTTGTTTAAAAAAGTTGCCAGTTGCTAATCCCACAATGCTGTGTGGTTACAGTAGTGTACTGTTAAACCAAAGTTTCTTTGGAATTTACGTTATCATTAACTGTTCACGCCTAATTTCACCCAGAGTGCATTACCATTTACAGCAATTTACTCTAAATAATGAATACGGTACTTTATTGTTAGTGTTATTGTATAATACTGTAAAAACAATAAGATTGTTTCGCAGTGCAGTCTCCTGACTCTTCACCCACAGAGCTTCTCTGTACAGATGGCATTTTATATCACTGCACATGGCGCACATTAAAAGGCCGCCATAATCCTGCCATTGTGTGTGTGTGTGTGTGTGTGAGGACAGTGGATTGCATGGATAAAACCATTAAATTATATCTGTCTAGCTTTGTCAAATGTGTGAGTGTGTGTTTGTGTGAGTGTGAGTGTGAGTGTGTGTGTGTGTGTGTGTGTGTGTGTGTGTGTGTGTGTGTGTGTGTGTGTGTGTGTGTGTGTGTGTGTGTGTGTGTGTGTGTGTGTGTGTGTGTGTGTGTGCGTGCGTGTTACAGCATGCCTCAGATAAGGCTGGATGTGTGCTTGGCTGGGTATCTCCTCATGGGGTTAGCATGTCAGGAAAATCAGAGGAGGTGAAAGTGGCTCCAGATCATGTCGACACACAGATGCACAAACAAGCTCTAGCTCGTATACACAAACACGCAACTGCAAATCACAAACACACACGCTTCAATTGTAAATACAACACATTTTACAGTTACACTCACAGAGATAGACAACACACTCATACACAGTGCTCTCTGCAACCTTCACAGTAAATAAATGTATTGCGCTCTCTCTCTCTCTCTCTCTCTCTCTCTCTCTCTCTCTCTCTCTCTCTCTCTCTCTCTCTCTCTCTCTCTCTCTCTCTCTCTCTCTCTCTCTCTCTCTCTCTCTCTCTCTCTCTCTCTCTCTCTCTCTCTCTCTCTCTCTCTCTCTCTCTCTCTCTCTCTCTCTCTGTCTCTGTAGTTCTGTGTGAACTGTAGGAGGTGGTGAGTCGTGTAGTTATGAGATGCTGTGTACAACTGTGTCACTCTGGTTGGGTTGGGTTGGGTTATGGTGTGGTTGGCTCACGGCTCTAGTGTCATGGCTCTGGTGCTATGCTTTGCATCGGGTGGGTACAGAGTGCTTCATTTCAGAAGCCAGGTATTGAATTCGAAATGTTTGTTTGTCTTCTTGGGTTGGAACACTGATATGCCCTTAGTTCTCATCTCTCCATCCCCTCCCTTGATTAGAGTGCTCTACAGAGTAGATGAGTCAACTCTGAACCCCCACAATATGTAGCCTGGTGCACTATATGGGGAATATGGTGTCATGTGTCTCTTTGTGCTTCCTCACAGGTCAGTGGGCGGGATCTGAGTCACCTGACCAAACGGGATCTTTCCCACCTGAGCAAACGGGATGCTCTTAGAATCCTGGCTGCCTATGAGCAGCCAATAACACTGCAGATCAAGAGCCAGCGTGGGAGGGGTTATGGCCTACAGGACTGCAGCACGCAGACTGAGAGACAATGGGAGGCTCTCACCCTGCCCCCCCACCTGGCCCTGCGCAGTCTGGGTGTCACAGCACCCGGGACCATGCCCAGGGTCAACCGTGCCTACCAGGACAGGTAGAGTCATAGATAGAGATAGACAGATACACTTCAGCTGTCTATAAAAATTTACTAATATCTTCCTCCACTAATTGTTAGATTTGATGACTCCACATCACTCTCTCTCTTTCTCTCTCTCTCTTCTCTCTCTTCTCTCTCCTCTCTCTCAGACAATACTGCAGCCACATGAGTCTGCCTCGTGATCACCGTGACAACGGGAGATATGAGTACCTACCTAACGCTCCACAAGACACAGAGGAGTTGGATCCACTAGGTTACCAGGTGAGACAAAACACAGACACATGTTCACACAAACACACGCCTACATATCTGTACATATCTACCTCAAAAACTCCAGTATATCTGCACATTGTAAATGTGGTACTGGCACTGACCCTGTATAGCTTCCTCTCTTATTTCTTATTTCTCGTGTTTTCTGTATTATATACACTACCGGTAAAAAGTTTTAGAACACCTACTCATTCAAGGGTTTTTCTTTATTTCTACTATTTTTTTACATTGTAGAGTAATAGTGAATATATCAAAACTATAAAATAACACATTTGGAATCATGTAGTAACCAAAGAAGTGTTAAACAAATCAAAATATATTTGATATTTGAGATTCTTCAAATAGCCACCCTTTGCCTTGATGACAGCTTTGCACACTCTTGGCATTCTCTCAACCAGCTTCATGAGGTAGTCACCTGGAATGCATTACAATTAACAGGTGTGCCTTCTTATAAGTTAATTAGTTGAATTTATTTCCTTCTTAATGCGTTTGAGCCAACAGAAGTTAGCCCTATTTGGTAAAAGACCAAGTCCACATTATGGCAAGAACAGCTCATGATTCCATATGTGTTATTTCACAGTTTTGATGTCTTCACTATTATTCTAAAATGTCAAAATAAAGAAAAACCCTTGAGTAGGTGTGTCCAAACTTTTGACTGGTAGTGTAAATATTATTTGTTATACTATTTTGATATTGATTACTGCCCTGTTTTGTAGAGTTTGAAAGCTAAGCATTTCACTGTACATGTGTATGTAACAATACAACTTAAACACACACACACACACTCACACAGACACTTTGACAAACTGTCACCTAGTAGTAGGATACCACAGGTAATGTCATAAAGCTTTTCCTTTGGTTTTGTATGAACAATAATCACTTGATGTTGTCAGCCAATGCCATACCCTATAATTAAGTATACTGTATGTGGGTACTCTGTCTGTGATTGGACCACCATTCATCACTCAGTACCTGTAGTAGAGACAATCAATCCATCAGTAGTGTTAAATCCTGCACCCCACTCATTATTGGGATTGATATAACTTCCTGTGTTGTAGACAGGTGATTATAATTAGCCAAGGTAATTAGCCCATTGTACTGTATGGTACAGTACATGTGACGCAAGGAACTAGACCTCATGTGGGTTTAGTAGTGGGTTGTGTGGCTCTGGAGGTGAGATTGTACGCAGTGCTCTTTGAACAGGGGACTGCACCTGGGGAAACATATAGAGAACAACAGATACTGCACTAGAGGAGGTTCAGAGCTTACTTCTCCAGGGTGTGTGTGTGTGGAGAGAACGAAACCGTAAACATCCTGATAGCCTCTTTGATTGAATAGGGCCCAAGCTCTTCCAATGAGTTGTGTCTGAATCAGGGCCAATGTGCAAATGACCAAGTCCAGCCGTCTAGTCCATATTGCATCCCTCTTGAAGGAAAAGCACCCTTAGAGTTCGCTGATCAAGGCTTTGATGCACTTTTCTTTTCCAGAGTGGCTGACTATGTACTATAGTGTAGATCAGGGTTGTACAACGATGCATTTTTCAAAATGGAGCAGCTTCCCTCAGCCAACCCAATCTGGAATTATTCATGCTGCCGACAAGCATTAGGGACCTGAGATGGAACTATAGACACACACACACACACACACACACACACACACACACACACACACACACACACACACACACACACACACACAAGCAGGATTGCTCAGGCACAAACAGCCAGGGTGCTTTTATGCTGCATAAATAAAAGAATAATAACCAAATCAAAAACGGATCATATTTACATCTAAATCATCAACACATTTGTCATCAAACACATACAAACACAACACATACAGTATATACCCAAACACACTCAGTGAAGCACACACACCCATGTGCACACGCTCACACAATCATAAACAGCGCTCACGTGTTCAGCGGGCTGAATGTGAGCTGCGCCTAATGAAATCCCCTTGGAGAATGGAAGGATGCTCAGCTTAGGATACAGAGGGAAAAACACACTCCTCTCTCCCATCTACAAACATACTCGTTTACTGTCTACAGCACACACTGATGCACATACTGCTGCCAGACACAACCTACAGTTCAGTGCAGTAAATCTGTATTGCAGACCTACAGCATGTAATGGACTTGCATTAACGCCCACATTTAATAATCAGGGTCCAGATTCACAAAACACTTCTTACGCAAAAACTTAAGAAGCTTCTTAAGAAGGTTTTGTGAATCTGGGCCCAGGACTTTTGATAACAAAGGGATATTTAGGGGGCTTTTTTTTAAGAGGCTTGATCGCTCCAATATAATTATATTAGAAAATTGAAATTGCATAACCAAAGTTCTATAATTAGCATTTTTTTTTAAATCAGATGCTTGTTTATTCACGTAAACATATATTATTCATAGTTAGTTAAACATTGATTAACCGCTCGCTCTCTCACTCTCTCTTCTCCATCCCTCCCTCCCTCCCTCCCTCCCTCCCTGGGGACCTCTCTCTCTCCAAGGACCCGGAGCTGGCCAGTCGTGTTCCGAGGGATCAGAGCTGTCTGATTGGCTGCTGCAACAACCTAGAGGAGCCCAGCAGTTACCACAGTCAGGTGTGTGTATGTGTGTGCGTGCTTGCGTGTTTGTGGGTGTTCATGTCTGTGTGTATGTACTGTATTGCTGCATACTGTGTGTTATCACTAACCTCTCTCTCTCACCTTCAGACTGAGGATGAGGACTATATGTTGGAGAAACCTCTGGGCTACCTGCCACTCCACCATGAGCTGGACAGCGGTCTGGGCTGGACCGATGGTAGCCTGCACCAGGGAGACCTTTCTGGCCTGGAGACAGAGGAGGGGGGTCTGGAGGAATGTCACCCCAGGGGAGGGGGCCTGGTGGTCAGTGGAGGAGGGGGTGGAGGTGGAGGGTCTCCATCCTCTGAGTCCTTCATCTCGTCTGAGCTGAGTGACTCAGGGTTCTACAGCGTGAGCACGGGAGAGTTCCGCCGCTTCCAGAGGCTGTTAGAGAAGCGTATGCGCCTGTACAACGATCGTCTACACCACCAGAGGGAGGTGTGCGAGCGGGAGCGCCGCGACAGCTGCCAGAAGAACCACAGAGAGCTGCTTGAAGCCATCCCTGAGGCACTGACCATGCAGCCCCAGCACTCCTGCCCCACACCTGGCCTGGCCGCTCCATCCATTGGCCCTCCACCCCGCGGACTCTTCAGGTAGGGGTTTATCACCAGACTATTATCATTATGATTGTCATAGTTTTCCATGATAACATGATCCATAGCCATCCAAATCCTATCTTCAAAGTATCCTCAGTCCAGTGTTGAACGATGATAATGCATGTTGTTCACCACTTTATCATCTCATGTATAACTTCTGTTGTCCTCTGTGTCTTCAGGGTGTCGTCCGTCCAGTTCCGGAAGGCAGATCGTCCCTGTCTGAGCAGACACAGCTCAAGCAGCGGCTCCCTCTTCAACCCTCACCACGCCCCTGTGCCCCTCTCTGCCCATGCCCCTGTCCTCTCCACCTGCAGTACCCCCTCCGGCCACCGCAGGCCGCCACCTCCACTGCAGCACCAGGGCTCCAGCTCAATGGGGCAGCTGCGGAGAAGCAGAACCCTGCACCACCGTGGCCCACCCCAGGAGCGTGTCAGACGGGCCAGTCACCCGTCATCCCCCTCCTATGCCACCCTGCAGCATTGTGGGGTAGCGCCACCTAGAGGCCTGGAGCTGGGCCCGCCTGAAGAGGGAGAACCAGAACTGGTCCTCACACACCCAGCAGGACTGGCCCTCTCACCCCAGCAACATGCAACCTCTCTGGGGGAACACAGAGGGGCTGTGCCCTTACCCAGGGGACATTACTGCGACAATAGTGCAGGTCGTGATCAGCTGGTTAACGACAGGAGGCAGCAGCAGGAGAGGAGCTTTATGACAGAAATACCAGTGCGGGAGAGGGAGCAAGAGAGAGAAAGAGAAAGAGAAAGGGAGCGTGAAAGAGAGCGAGAAAGAGAGCGAGAAAAAGAGCGTGAAAGAGAAAGAGAAAGAGAAAGGGAACGAGAGAAAGAAAGAGAGCGGGAAAGACAAAGAGAAAGAGAGAGAGGAAGAGAGGTGCACCGCTTCAGCACCATCAGCCACCCTCCCCAGACATCCATCGACATCCATGAGACATGGCCTAAACCGGCCAATCGTCTGTCCCACCAGGGGTCAGGGGGTGGTGGGGGCCTCTACAGCACCCTGGAGGGCCACACTGGGGTCGGGGCTGGGGTCGGTGGAGGGTCCAGGAGGTGCCCCAATCCTAACCCCAATCCCAACCCTACCCCCAACACTAACCCCAACCATCCTAACCCGAGAGCTGTGAGGAACCAGATTCTTCGCGACCGGGCGTCGCAGCTAGCAGACGAGCGCAGCGGGATGAGTACGGATGAGGAGAGTCAGGAGGTGATGAGAGGGAGGTACTGGAGCCGCACAGAGAGACGGGAGCACGTCCTACTGGCCCGGGAGCAGAAACAGCAACAACAGCAGGCCCGAGGGCAGCAGGCTTACACAAGGCCAGAAGACACTGGAGGATCAGGATCTCTGAGAGAGGCAGGCGTCAACACAAGAGGAGGAGCTATGGGAGGAGGAGGGAGAGGAGTTATTCAAGAGGAAGAGGCTATGTCTGGAAGGGGAGGGTCTTTGGGAGATGGCCGGTGCAGCACGGTGCTGGAGCTCAGCCAAAGGAAGTTGAGTCGTCTGCAGAACAGGAAGCTGTTAGATGATTGGACGACGGTGGAGGAGCTGCTGACTCACGGGACGAGGCTGGGCACCCGAGACGAGATGTCCCTCTGTCCCAGCTCACTACTGACTGTCACTACTGTATAGGGTGTGTGTGTGTGTGTGTGTGTGTCAGTGCATGACCTTCTTACTAACTGAATACTATAACACACTGCAAGTGTGTGTCTGTTACAATCTGTGAGTCTGTGTGAGAGAGGAGCGGTATGTGTGTGTGTGTGTGTGTCTGCACCATGTCTGGCTACCTCATGCTCATGGGGTTTGCGAAACACAATGGAGAGAAATAGTAATGGCGTCTTTTTGTAGCCACTAACTCCACCATGGTTTGTATGACAAAACCTATGAGGTAAATTAATGGCGTTTTTGGAGGGGTTTTGGATAAACGCCGAAAATAATGTCTGTGGTAAACACAGGTTTAGGAGATTTTTATTTTGTATTTATTTAACCTTTATTTAACCAGGTAAGCCAGTTGAGAACAAGTTCTCATTTACAACTGCGACCTGGCCAAGATAAAGCAAAGCAGTGCGGTAAAAACAACAACAACAACACAGAGTTACATATGGAATAAACAAAACGTACAGTCAATAACACAATAGAACATCTATATACAGTGTGTGCAAATGTAGTAAGTTATGTAGGTAAGGCAATAAATAGGCCATAGTGCATAATAATTACAATTATAATTTAGTATAAACACTGGAGTGATAGATGTGCAGAAGATGATGTGCAAATAGAGATACTGGGGTGCAAATGAGCAAAATAAATAACAATATGCGGATGAGGTAGTTGGGTGGGCTAATTACAGATGGGCTGTGTACAGGTGCAGTGATCGGTAAGCTGCTCTGACAACTGATGCTTAAAGATAGTGAGGGAGATAAGTGTCTCCAGCTTCAGAGATTTTTGCAGTTCGTTCCAGTCATTTGCAGCAGAGAACTGGAAGGAATGGCGACCAAAGGAGGTGTTGGCTTTGGGGATGACCAGTGAGATATACCTGCTGGAACGCATACTACGGGTAGGTGTCGCTATGGTGACCAATGAGCTAAGATAAGGCGGGGATTTGCCTAGAAGAGATTTATAGATGACCTGGAGCCAGTGGGTTTGGCGACAAATATGTATGTATGGCCAGCCAACGAGAGCGTACAGGTCACAATGGTGGGTAGTATATGGGGCTTTGGTGACAAAACGGATGGCACTGTGATAGACTACATCCAATTTGCTGAGTAGAGTGTTGGAAGCTATTTTGTAAATGACATCGCCGAAGTCAAGGATCGGTAGGATAGTCAGTTTTACAAGATCTTATACATTTTGTTCTATGAGAATCTTCATCAGCTAACATCACTTTTTGTGAATTTTGAAGAATGTATGTAATAATAAAAGACACATAAATCACATAAAAGCATAATTCGTAAAGGTCATGTAACTGACTGCTATCATCTCATAGAACAAAATGTATAAGATCTCCTAAGCATGTGTTAACCTCAGACCTTATTTTCTGTGTTTATTCCAAAAACCTATTCTTTCTCCATTCATGTTTCCCATAGGGATGGCTGAACGAACCAGAGGTAACTAATTTCCTGGTTTTAAGACTACAGCTAGCGAGCTCTATACAGTTTCATGTAATTTTGTTGATGTTATCTTTGGGTATTTTTTTTATGTAAAAACGCTGACTGGTGACATTGATGAAACTCTTACGTTTGGACTTTTACGCCTCAACTAAAATCGTGACTGAGATTTCTAAAAGCAATACTGCACTGTAAGAGAATATGCCAGAACACAACTCACGGGACATGAGATAAGATGTCGTCCTACACCGATGCCACTACACAGCTAGTGTAGCACTGTGTTGATTGATAACCACCCCACTCAATCAACGTGTTTTTGACACAGAGATCCAGTTTACAGTCTAATAGGGGGATGGTGTTGCAGTGGGAGATGTTTGTACAGTACCTGATGTGATCGTGTTCAACCTACCTGGTACCCTTGATTGCGCAACAACCAACCCAACCCTCTCCACCCTATCATTGGCTTGACGTTTACATTGCCTGTTTCCAGTGATAGATACTGTAGAGTGGATAGATGGAGTTGGCTGATGCTGAGGCTGGCCAGAGGTTAATGGTAAATAGTTATGGTACTGGAGGTCTCTGCAAGTTAGGGGTCAGTTAAGCCCAGAAAAGAGGCTGCTGTTTTTACAGTTAACCCATATAACCTTGACTGTACAGCAAAGGGACTCTGGCCAGTGGAATGATTGTAAAATGATATATTGGTGTTGTTTTTTATCACAAAGCTGTTATGGAAGGTTACGAATAAAATAGTTTATTGTAGTGGTGTAGAGCCCTTCCAGATATAACACTCACAATCCATGTAAACAACAAAAAACTACTTGTTTTTATAATTTGTAAAGAGCTGTGTCTGGCTTTATTTATGGTTTGAAAGGAGTGGACCAGGATTCTGTATATTGTTCTTAGCTGGCTATGTATAGCCATGTTCCTTCTGTATTATTTTATTCTGTACATATTCATTATGGAACGTACGGTACAAGGCTAGGGTACAGGGTGGACAATGGGGTGTCAAGCTCTAGTTGCCGAGGGCCACGATGTCTGTGAAATTCTATTTCTCCCTTGATTGATCACTGAAGTCAGATAGATGGGGGTCAGATGTAAAAAAAAAAAAAAAAAAAAATTAAGAAAAAAAATTATATATATATATATAAAATAAAAAGGCTTATGTCAGGGCTATGCAGCCCTGTTAACGCAAGGTTCACTGTGGTAGGTACTACTCACACTGTCATTGATAACTTAATGAAAGGCGTGATAATAGGTGTGATTTGCATTGTGCATCATCAGCACTCGTCATTAGTGGCACATGGTGCAATGGGATCACACACCTTGAGTGTTTCTCACACACATACAGCAAGAAAGACTGAGAGAGGGAGAGGAAGAGAGAAATGGAAGACAGAGAGGGGGAGAGAGACAGAGGGAGAGGGAAATAAATACTGAGAGAGAGAGCGAGAGAATGGGAGGGAGGGAGGGAGGGAAGGAAGGAGGGAGGGAGAAAGAGAGCGTGATGGATTCCTTGCATGACTCAAACGCCCGGAATAATGGATGAAAAACGTCAGCATTTATTCCCTCCATTCCCCTCTTCCATTTCTCTCTATATATACTGTATGTGAGGATTATCAAGGCTGAAAATAGCCTTCCTTTCCTGTGAGAAGTGAAATCACACAGGAGAGACGCTTGGGGGGGGGGACTTGTGATTTAAAGCTCTGCACACTTCTGGTTCCTCTCCCTACTCCCACTATACTGTTTCCCCACAGACTGGGCGCCAAACATCTCCCACACCTTAGCGTCTGTGCAACTCTCTGGTTCTGCTCGTTTTCACTTTTCAGAAGACTCTTTTTGGATATGGTGATGATGTACATGTGGTTGTAATAAAGAGATTTTAATTAGCTACTAAAACCTGTCCAGTATTTGAATTTTGATTCTACAATGTGATCAGATAAGTACATTTAGCTCCACCTAGCCTTCCATAGAGCCTCCTTACCTATTCCATTCCTTCAGATTTTCCTCCAGCCAGTTTGTAAACCGGTTTTATGGAGTTTTTTTCTACATCCTTGAACATGTGGTCCTCCACTCTGAGCTGTCCTACCTGGACCTAACTGATCTGAAGAAACAAGATGGCTGAACACAACCTGGCCTCCCAGGAATTTGGTTCCACCTGTCAACTTCTTTCCCATCAGTGTGTGCATAACTAAAACGAGACAAGTAGAGGGACCCATTCCACCAAATCAATATGGTCAATGTTGATCCTCTGGGTCCTCTGTAACAGGCTAGCTAATAAACCCGTTTTGATTATTATAACTTGATGGTCAGTCCTCACTCACTATGATGATCTGATATCTGGAAGGATTTACAGTAAATACTTAACACCCTTGGAAATTTAAACAAACCTAAAATAACACTACATTTCACATATAAATGCACTACAGAATACTACAAACACTCTGCTCAAAACCAAAGTAGTACATTCTATGGGCCACCGTAGCATATGATGTCATTCGAGACTCAGACGTTGATCTGAATGTGACTTCCTGGTTTAAATACTTCTATCCTGTCCCTGGTCTGACTCCAAACTCATGTCGTCAGCAGCAGCACCCACCCATCACCACAACGACAACATGCGATACCACGTCTGGCCAATCGTCTAATGAGCTTGGTCTTATATAACCAGTGTGAATGATGAGCCAGTCAGCCATGCTGAGGAGACGCACCTTCTTCTGCCCATACTAATTCCTTTATTACCCTGACAGCCTATGAGGGTGAACAGCTGTCCACAGACACACATAGACAGACAGTCAGACCCATCTGTAATCTTTCCTATAGGCCTATGGTACATTTCCACCCTCAACACTCTGAACATTGGTCCACTCTACCAGATAAGCAGGGACTGGAAAGGTCTAACTGGCCAGTTGGCTGTTATGTGGTGTCTTTTCTCTGCTCTCAATCCATATTTCTCTCAACGTTTGTTTCTTAAAAATAAAAATAAAATAAAAAACACTGTACATTTGCAGGGGGTATAGGGGCATATATTAACTGACTGGATGACCGCAATCATCAGTTCCATACTCTGTATTATTTACCTGTGTGAATCCTCTTGTTCCTAATCGGTTCCTTTACAAAATAAAGGCAAAATGGAACCCAACTGTGCAGAAGCACAAAATGGAATCCAATGACAGGGAAAAGCTCTTCATTATCACAATCTAGCTCTGCCAGGCAGTGAGTGAGGCTGTATCTCACCAGGCACCGTCCTGCTGGGGGATTGGTGTTATAGCAGCGCCATCTTGTGCCACAAACCTGTCATAGCATTCTAACGGTTAGAAAATGGTGCATGACCTGCTTTAGATTGGTGGAGAGGATACTACCATATGTGTTGTAACTGTAGAGACAGGTTCATTGGGTTTGCCTGGGGTGGAATAAGCAGAGCGAGAGATTGTTCTTCCACAGACAATAAACGAATCAAACTAAATAAAAAGTCAGGAGGACTCAATAACACAGTGGTCGAGTCAACAAAAATCTAAATGGTTTAATAACATGTATTAATAAAAAAAAACACAAAAAGACAATATGTCCAGAAACGGAGTTAAAAGCAGACCAGTTGGGACACACTCCATGTAATAACTCCTGTATTGTATCTGTACATCAGTCATCCTACAGAGAAAAAGACAGACAGAGAAGGAGAGAAGAGAGGTGATCCTATACTATTGCAGACTGTTGCTTCCCTCTTCTCTTAGTTTGTTACTCATCCAAAACATGTGAAAATGAGAAAGTGTGAATCTGCCACATTGCAGGAGTTCCCAGTCAGAACTCTCACCTAAAACTTGTGACATCATCAGGTCACATACAGCAGTCTTTGATAGGAGGGAGATAATCCAGGTACCCATAGCAGCACAGAGAGAGGATAGAGAGAGACAGCCGGTTGGGAAAGTCAACAGCCTGAGCGATAGAAGGCTGTGATGTCATAATGAGTCTTTTGGGGTTGTGGTGGGGGGGTGATGTCATAATGACAGTCTTGAGTGATGTCACAAAAAGAGTCTTGATTTTAGGAGTGTAAAAACAGGCCTGTCCTTCCCCCTCCAGAACCACAGGGGGCGATGATGATGGTGCTGGCTCAGTCCAGTCCCCCGATATCATGCTGCTTGTAGGACTGTGAAACCAGGCTCCCTGTTGGAAAGACACCAAGAATATCACACAGAATAGAGAACTCCATGAATAGAATACTTACATGGTTGCCATGGCACCATAAGGAAGCCTAGGCAGAGAGCTCCTATATATCTCTAAATATGTTATTTCAAGAATGTTTTTATACCAACTTTTTGCTTTCCATTACTTCTTGAGTGTTTCTGAGCTATAATATTTGGTGTCAGTTTGGCAAGTCAGTTTGTTTGGCTTGGCTAGCCATTTGAATGATGCACCAGCACCAGCTTTTCCACCTGCCCTGGTTGCATGAACGATGTGGACAACAGTTTGAGGGGTTGAGAGAGGCCCACCTCATAGGGGACTGTTTGCTGACTACTGCCAAGGTGCGGTGGTCTTTCTGGCGCTTATAGCTGCCGAAGCATTACCCAGGTGGGTGCTACACTTTAGTAGCGGACTGTCCAGCCTACCTACAGAGGAGAAATGAACGAGGTACTTGATGAAGAGCTCCGGGCCTGTCTAAGTAACTGACTGACACTGCTCTCTCTGTGCCATCGATTCTCCCTCCGATTAAGCTACTGCCCAGCCTTTCTGAACTGCCTGGCTAAACAACACCTTATCATCTGAAGCTATGAAAGACCATTGCCCAAGACCTTCCAGATCTCTACATTTGTTTTGTTCATTTTTACAGAGTCTTTGAGATTGTCTTTGTAATGAAAAGCGCTATATACAACAAATCTATTATTATAACTCACAACATACCTCGTCTGAGAAACACTGAGATTATGTCCTTGAACACATTAAATGTTGCCCATCTTACCTTCTTCCCAGGTACATAAATCTTTGTGCATCAAGATGAATTTCAAACTTTCCCCAGAGCAGACAGTATTGTCGGTCAACATGAACTAAACACTGAATTCAATACAGAGGCATTTCAGGTATATCATGGCTCTTGGCATAATCATTTTTTAAATAATGCAACTTGAAAAGAGAGGTGGGCGGTGCATTGGAAAGTAAATTGTGATTAAAAATAAGAAATTCCCTTACTGTCCAACAGCATACAGTCAATTTCTCCTTTTAAATCACGATGCATAGCCTGGTGGGTCATTCCATGTCATTTCAGAAAACCATGACACCCACCATCTCAGATTGTTCTGAAAATCATTTCTGTAGCTCGAAACAGATAAGATTACCATTCCTGCAAACTTATTTTGTTGAAATATAATTTGATCTCTGAGAAATTAAGCTAATTGATTGCACCCAAATTAACAATTTTAATTCATAGCATTCACATAATATTCAATAAATATAGTACCTTACATGCGATATGGACCAAACTTTTTTCCAACAATAGCTTGGTTTCCATTGGCGACATATTTTCATGAGAATATTCTAAAATCCACAAAGAAAAAGTGGTGCGTTTCCACCAAACGGACTTGTTGCAGGTAAAAATAATCAGTGTGTGACAACGTAGGTAACACAAAATGTACTTTTATAAGTATAATACAAATCTAAAGTTCACTGTGTTTCCATCGCATTTCAACTGTACCAATAGTTTTGTCACAAAAACTGTTGGGTTAAATAGCAAATGTGCCAACTCTGGTCTCGGCACGTGCGCTCTAGCCAAAAGCTTGCAGGTAGGCTGTGCGTGTAGGCTAGTCTACATGATGAGATTATTACGGATACGAGCGAGAATATTTTTATTTGTCAAAGGCAGTCAAGCATCGATCATCATGTCACCAGAATAAGACCCTCAATATTTATTGGAAAGGAGCATCAAGATCTTCCATGCACTTTCACCATCCTGTGAGTTCATCATAACTTATTTAATCTGTAGTCTAATAAACTGCATGATTTCCCGAGTCGTAGTGGGAGGACCACACACCATAAAATCGCGTGACTCCAAGTTTACTTTGATATGACGGTTATTAAATCAATATTTGCGTATAAAGGCATTTCCACCGCCATTTCTCGCATAATGTCGATTTTTATTTATTTTTAATACGATATGACTTTGCTCGTAAAAACTGGATGGAAACGTGGTAAATGAGTAAAACACGAGGAATCCAAAGAAATAGTCAAATGCCACCCACGGACCCCCACACTAATCCCAATCCAACAACGAATATTCAGTATCAGTTCCCTATGTCTGACAAGTAGTATAGAGCTGCGGATCGGAGTATTGTTTCTTCATCCTATGTAATGTATTCTCAGTGAATTTAGTGGATGTTTTTTTTCTTCCACAGTTCAGAGAAATTAGTCATTGAAGTTGTTAGGTTTATGTCCCATCCTATGTCCTGATAATACCAGGTCTGACCACTAGATAGTGCTGTTTCTGCTATTAGGTTATTTTCTTTTTAAAGACCCCCCACCCCTCATTGTTAAAGGGATAGTTCACCCAATTTACCCTGCTACACTATAGCTATCAGCCATCTGGCATTGCTATCAGCCGTTGAGGAAATGCTTCATTGAAAGCTTCTTCACTGCCCGTGGTGCGCTCGCGTTGCGTCACGTCCAAGGCAGCGTCCAAGCTCAAGAATCGCCAACGTTCAATTCTTGATGGCTGACATGCGTGTTCATTCTATCTTTGAATTGAAATAATGAGAAATAAAGTTGATTTTGGTTGCATATGGCCTTGACTATACACCACTGGTTATTGTACTAAGATTTATGAAGTCAAGAAGCTACTACTACTGCTACTAGCTAGCTACATTGACAAGCTAGGTTCACAACGTAAAACAAAAGCAACTTGTGAAATTAGAGGATGGCACCAATTTAAATGAGTACTTGAGAAAAACTGGACAAAAGCTAATGTACTTAGGTATAATTGATGAATATGGTACAATATTAAGCAAAATAGAATAAAGAAGCTCCTCCCCCTCTGCTCTGTATAGCAGGAAAAACGTTACATTGACATGACACTGATGGTAAAGCAATGCGTATAGCGGAGCTGAAGAGTCAGCAGTCTATGGACAAGGTATGGCAGCAACCAAAGAACCCATGCTTTGGTTCTGTTTACCTGGCCACTGTTTCAAATGCTAATGTTTTAGCATTTGTGGCACAAATCCAATGTAGGTCAATGGTACCTATATTACCATTTTTGCGCTTCATATCCAAATCATCTATAAGTAACAGTATTGAGTTACACAATCCATTTTAGAGACTTCAGGATGATTTAAACATGAAGCGTAAAAATGCTAATATAGGTTCCATTGACTTGCATTAGATGCAAAAAAAAAATTATTTGAAAAAGTGGCCAACAAAACCAATGCATGGGTTGCTGTCATACCTTGTCAATAGACTGCTTACAGGCTAAGGAAGCCAATGTGATTGTGTAATTTGGATGAACTATTCCTTCAACATTGAGGGGGGAATGTTCAAACATGTTTCACCTAGTGGTCAGAATCTGATAATATCTAGATGTAGGATGGGACATAAACCTAACAACTTCAATGACTAATTTCTCTGAACAGGGGGAAAAGAACATCACCAAATTTACTGGGAATACATTACATAAGATGAAGAAACAATACTCAGAGCCGCAGCTCCATACTACTTGTCAGACACAGAGAACTAATACTATATACTCGTTGGTGGGGTGGGATTAGTGTGGGATGTGGGGGGTTCGTGGGTGGCTTTTGACCATTCCTTTGGATTCCTCATGTCTAACTCATTGTTAGCAAAATGTTCGGTCCAAATCGGATGTTATGTAATATAGTTATTGAATATTATATGAATCCTATAAATTAAAAATGGGCAATTTGGATGCAATCAATTAGCTTAATTTCTCAGATTTCAAATTATATTTCAACAAAATAATGCTGCAGGAATGCTAATCTTATCTATTTCTAACAGGGGAAACGATTTCAGAACAATCAGATGGTGGGTGTCGAATTCCTCTTTCTTGCGCTTTTTGAGGTGGAACAGCCCTGGTGTCAAGGTCATGATGGACAGCAATGCATTAGGTGTTTGATCAATCAAAAATGAGTAGATCAGGCCTCCCGAGTGGCGCAGCGGTCTAAGGCACTGCATCGCAGTGCTAGAGGCGCTCGTACAGACCCGGGTTCATTCCCGGGCTGTGCCACAACCGGCCGTGGCCGGGAGTCCCATAGGACGGCGCACAATTGGCCCAGCGTCTTCCGGGTTAGGGGAGGGTTTGGCCGGGGGAGGCTTTACTTGGCTCATCGCGCTCTAGCGACTCCTTGTGGCGGGCCAGGTGCCTGCAGGCTGACCCTGGTCGCCAGTTGAACAGTGTTTCCTCCGACACAGTGCGGCTGGCTTCCGGGTGAAGCTGGCGGGTGTTAAGGAGAGCGATTAGGCAGGTCATGTTTCGGAGGACGCATGAATCCACCTTAGTCTCTCCCAAGCCCGCTGGGAAGTTGCAGCGATGAGACAAGATCGAAATTGGGGAGAAAAAGGGGGTAAAATAAACATGAGTAGACCTTTGAGCACAGCCTATGGCGGCTCAGTTTTGCTCCTCTCTCAGTGTCTTGCATTGTGGTCCGGCTGGATGATTTGAAAGTTGTTAAAAACGAAGCACAGCAAACATCACTAATCTTTAAGCAGACAACTTGATTCCACAATTATACACAACATATACAAACACCCAAACACAGAGACACACACTCAAAGACACAAACCTACAGACACACAAGCCCAGGTGAGAGCGAGGCAGGAGCGGAGCGGAGCTGGAGGGTGAAAGGCTAAGCAGCAAGTAGACAAACCAGCCTCAGGTCAGGAGAGAGCCAGCTAGCCGGCCGGCGGTCATGTTGGAAACCAAACCAACCCAACAACCAGGAAGCTAGAATCAAAACTAACCCTCTCGCCTCACTGCGGGGAGAGTCTCTCTTGATGGGATTTTTTTGTTATTATTCTGGCCCAGAATCAGTTCCCAATCAGCAGTTAGAGGGGGGGTTGTGAGGCTGTGGTGGGCAGGGGTTGGGGGTCGGTTTTGGGGTCAATGTCTGTTTGTGGGGTGGGCCGGGGGAGCAGCGGGCTGGTGAAGCGTCGTAGCTAGCAGGATTAACATGGCTCCCCATGGTGGCGTCATATCATATTGCATGCTTACCTGCTGCAGTCAGGCCCCCCTCCGCTCTGCCCTTCATCCCTCCTCCTCCTCCTCCTCCTGCTCCTCCTCCCGCTACCGCTCCGTCAGGGTAGACCCTGTCCCCCCTGTAGGGTTTGGGCCTGAAGGGAAAGTCTTTCTCTTTACCTTTGGAGCCTTTTGGCCGCCCTGCCGTCTTCTTCTTGGACTTGCTGTCTCCCTTCACCCCAAGTAAGGGGTGCACCTCTTGGATAGGGGGAGAATACACAGGTCAGGGTACTATTTCATGATTAAAAAGTAAAGTGTTCATATTGTGTGTTACTCTGACTCTCACCATCACTAGGCACCCCCTGTAGTTCGATGGTGGTGGTACGAGCCTTCTTTTTGGGCGGAGCTCCCTCTGAGGACGGCTGGCGCTTCTTGTCCCCGCTCCCTGTGTGGGCTGAACCATCTTCTGCGGGGGTGGTCTGGCCGGCTGCATCCGGAGGGGGACCAAATGGATTCTCCTCAGGGTCCTCTACCTCTGGAGCGATGGGCAGGTAGAGCAGGGCCTTGAAGTCCTCCAGCTCCTCATCACTAACACAGGGGGGGAATCAGAGACCACAATCAATATTATCATTGTATTACTATTAGACTTCTATTCAATTGCAATGCCTATAAGGCTGTCCCCATCGAAACACCTGTCTACCTTCATCATCAAACACACTTACCTGCTACAGAATGCTACGATGGGGTCAACAGAGGTCACATCCACCTCCTCATCCTCCGCAGCATCAGCACCTGAGACGCACACACAAATCAGTCCCTGACTAGTCGCAATGCATGGATGTGCCTGTGTGTGTGCGTGGCTGTGTGTGTGTGTGTGTGTGCCTGTGTGTGTGCGTGTGTGTGTGCCTGTGCGTGCCTGTGTGTGTGTGTGTGCGTGCCTGTGTGTGTGTGTGTGTGCATGCACGTCTACCTGTCTGTTCAGGTTCACTTTTATCCTCATCCTCTATGTCAAACTCAGACTCTCTCTCCTCGTACTCCACGTTCTCATCCAGCTCCTTGAAGTCTGGGGCGAACGCACTCCAGTTTTCCTGAACATAGAAACACATAGCGTTGAGTTAATTAACTAACCCATTCCATCAGATTCACAACAATAACATCAATCCTCATCAGAACACATAGTTGTTGTTTATAATTCTGGTAATATGTGGAATCTTGTGGACTCGTGAATGATTCCGCATTCAACATTGCTTCATCGTTGTCTTGCAAAGGCAGTGGAATCACTCTCTGAAATCAAAACCTAGGTAGCCAAATCACAGAAGGTCCAGCACCAAGACCAGTTCCAGGGTGAAGAACTCAGGTAAAACCTGTATTGTGTGTCACTCACCACTTGGTTCTGAGCCCAGATGGACACCACTCCGCTGGAAATGGAGGCGATGATAGGCCGCACAGGGTGCCACTGCAGAGGTCAGGTTCATAGGTCAGGACAAGGTTAGTTCAAAGTTCATCAGCACAATGAGTTACTGTTAATTCTGTGAATCTCCAGTCCAGACAATTCAAAACAGAGGCACCACATCCTCCAGAAATGAGGCAAAAAATAGATAACTCCAGAGAATTAGCTAGTGAGAGGAAGAGGGCTAGAATAAGAAAGGTTTTGGGTGGTTCCTTACGGCCACATCCAGCAGGAGTTCTCCTCTGGTTCCATGGAGGATCTTCACCAGGTTACCGATGCTCTTCTCCCAGATGTACAGAGCATGCTGCCGGGCTGAACCAGCCACAATGTACTCCCCATCCCCAGAGAAACAACACCGCTTCCAGGGAGTCCTACAGAGAGAGGGGAAGGAGAGAAGGAGTGATGAGAGGGAAAGAGAAGAGGAGAGCGATGTATCAACGTGTGCATGTGTGTGGTGTGTGTTCACCTGTTGACCAGGTCCTGTAATTTCTGCATTG